>NC_079193.1:110561975-110861975 GCF_029499605.1 Hyla sarda | reverse complement strand
CACGGCGTTCGTCTCTGTGCAGCGCCCTGGTCAGACCCGCTGACCCACTGACCGGGAGCGCTGCACTGGTGTCACCGGCGGGGATACGATCCGCGTAGCGGGACTCGCCCGCCCGCGGGTCGCATCCCAATCTCCTCACCTGCCCCGTTCTCTTGCTGTTCTGTCCCGGCGCGCACGGCCCCGCTCTCTAGGGCGTGCGCGCGCCGGCTCTCTGAAATTTAAAGGGCCAGTGCACCATTAATTTGTGCCTGGCCCAATCAGTACCTACACCTGCGCCATGTGTATAAAAACCCACTTCCCCTTCCTGTCCTTGCCAGATCTTGTTGCCTTGTGCCCTGTGAAAGCATTTAGTGTGTTCCCAAGCCTGTGTACCCGGACCTTCTGCTGTTGCCCCTGACTATGACTCTTGCTGCCTGCCCTGACCTTCTGCTACGTCTGACCTTGCTCTTGCCTTGTCCCTGTGTACCGCAGCTGTCTCAGCTGTCAGCTGGGGTTGAGTCGCTATCGGGTGGAACGACCTTGGGGTTACCTGCCGCTGCAAGTCCATCCCGCTTTGCGGCGGGCTCTGGTGAAAACCAGTAACCCCTTAGACTCCGTTCCCCTGGTACGGCCCATGCCATCACCCCCCTGACACAGAGGATCCACCACCAGTGTCCTCGCTGCATACCAGTCCGGATCCTGACAACAAGAATAGCGATCGTTTGGATATTATAGATATGAAATCACTGAAAGGACACTAAAACATAAAACTTTTATTTGTTTTTACACTAGGAGCCAAACAATCAAAAATAATGATAGTATCAACAAATATGTGATTACCCAAAAACCAATGTGAATAAAAGATGATCTTGGGATCGATAATTCCCAGATATATCAAGACGCGATACCAATATGACAGCGACTTTGTCTTGTCAAGATGAATTTATAATTTTATTATGATGCTCCACCAATCTAGAGACTTGCCATAGTTGGAGCACAAATAATGCGCTAACCAACAACCAGATTGGACAAATTTAACTGGATCAAGGACTTAAATCTCTTCTGTCGCAAATTGAGGTGGCACAGATTCTTTAGGCTACACGACAGAAAACAATGTCAGGAGTTAGGAATAAATGAGGAATACTTACCTGAGGTCCAGCTTTTGGGTGAATTATATGAATCAGGCTCCAGACCCCCAGGTTCAGGCCCCTTTACCACCCTACGTTCTAGAAGCACTGCCATTCCACTGATGTCTGATTCAACCAGTATAGATATATTCTTACAGATAGTGACCAGAGAAACAGAGAATCTACAGGTCGAAAAAAGGAACCATAGATCTAATATGACATCCTCTGAAATGAAGGCCTTACTGGAATTAGAAAGTAACCAGGATATTATTATAAAGGCAGCGGATAAAGGGGGCAATTTGGTCATAATGGACCATATCAGATACAGGAAAATGTGTCTTGATATCCTGTCCTCCAGAGACAATTATACTGTCCTAGCATCTGATCCATCGACTGGCTACCTCTCAGATTTAAAAATCCTGTTGGAGGAAGCAAAGAGTAGTCAGTTGATAGATGAAAAAGAGTTTAATTACCTGTATCCTAGATTTCCATGGTTACCGACTTTCTATTGCCTACCTAAGGTACACAAAGGGGTTAATCCCTTGAAAGGTTGTCTAATAGTGTCGGGGAATGGGTCTTTGACAGAAGCCATTGGGGTCTACGTGGACAGAGTCCTGAGAAATTTCGTGACCGCATTACCCTCATAAGTCAGGGACACCATGGACTTCCTCAAGCGAGTCGAGAACATCCAGGCGGATCAATCAGTACTATTAATTAGTATTGATGTAGAAGCCCTTTACAGTTCCATCCTACATGAAAAAGGTCTTGCAGCAGTAGAGTTCTACTTATCATCCAGAGGTAATCATTTTATGGCTCACAACAACTTCATCGTCAATCTTGTCAGATACATCTTGACACATAACATCTTCACATTTGATGGAAAAATCTACCACCAGCTCAGGGGGACCGCAATGGGGAGCCCTTGTGCCCCCACATACGCAAATCTCCTCCTGGGCTGGTGGGAAGACACTATTGTCTTCCCACCAGAAGACAATTTCTGGATGTCACACATTTTATTGTGGGCTAGATATACAGACGATGTCTTTGTATTATGGTCTGGCTCCAAAGACAACTTTACCGCATTCATGGGTATACTCAACTCTAATAATCTGGGTTTGAGATTTACATATGAAATGGACACACATTCTCTTCCATTCTTGGATGTGTTGGTCCAGAAGGGAGCATACGGTTTTCTCTCTACTTCTCTCTATCGTAAATCTACAGCCACCAACAGTTTGCTACACTGGTCCTCTTTCCATCCACAAGCTTCACGTAAGGGCATTCCCAAAGGCCAATATCTCAGGGTCCGTAGGAATTGTTCCACGGACCCCGAGTTCCATCGGGAGGCCAGGAAGCTACATGATTGCTTTCGTCAACGCGGATACCCTGATTCGGTTTTAACCCCAGCATTTAAATATGCGCAAGATCAAAATCGCAGTGACCTTTTAACACCTCAAGAACATGAACAAAATGAGGTGGTCACTCGCATTATTGCCACCTACGATGACCACTCAACCCCCATTTATGACATCTTAACCAGAGACACTGGTCTATTCTCCAAACGGATCCACTCCTGGATAGGGTCGTATCTTCTCGACCTCTAATCACTTATTGTAAAGGTAGGAGTTTACAAGATTGTTTGGTACATAGCCACTACTCCCGACCGACTCCACCCGGTACGTGGCTAGAACAACGCATTTGTGGCAATTTTGCGTGCAGTGGATGCCGTGCTTGCCCATATATGATGAGAACCAAATCTGTCACCAGTTCATCAACATCTAAACGATATTAAACATCATCGCACCACTCCGATATCCAGGCATATGCATGAAAAACATAATGGGGATTCCAAACATCTCAAATTTTCTATTCTTGAAGTGGTACGTCCTTCACCACGGGGAGGTGACTTTGATAAGTTCCTCCTACAAAAAGAAACCCGGTGGATTTTCCGATTCAAGGCCACCACGCCTTTGGGAATGAATGAAGTCCTGTCTTACACCTGTTTTATTTAAGCACTCAGTATTATGATCCTGGACTCTCGGTCAGGGACCAATCATGGGGAGAAAAATAAGATACTCCCTGAGGTGCATCATGGTCCCGTAGTCTACAGGTTTCGAGCTCTTGATATCTGCACTTAATAGTGCTTCTCCTTTTATTTATCCCTGACCGATTGGGGATCAGAGACTACACAATAAGGGAGACTTGGATATTTGTTAACCATGTCCTCCCCTGTCTACATTAAAATAAAGATCATGACAAAAGCTCTTTATCTTTTAGCATATTTTACACTATAGTTATGCATTGGTCATAGTCTTTTCCCATAATGCCTACAGGTTAATGAATATGGGAAAACAGCTGTCAGGAATATCATTCCCTTTAAGCATTATAACCATCTGTGTTAACATAATGTCTGGGAGGTGACGCATAGTTATCAATGTCTGTGATGAAATAAACTATTTGACACTATATTTTCAAATATAGTATATCTTATAGGGATGTCATGCCATGTTCAGGGTCCTTCATTAAATTATGCAACATTGCATCTTTATTCTAATTCATCAATTGGGGATACTCTTATCATTATTGCATTCAAGATTTGTCACCAAATTATGTGACATTGTACCTCTAAATATAGTTAGTCACTAAGGAGAATCATATTAATCCCTGGTGAAACCTGTATGACTTAATCCCACATACAACATTACCTTCAGTCCCGAACAGTAGACGCAGGCGCACGGTACGCTGATAAGCTGCTTAATCTTCTAAGTCCCAAGTGACTCACTGTGCGCATGCGCATCAAACATCGGGACTCTGTTTACACTGTGATGACGCATATTGGTAGTCATGTGATCAGTGAGTGCGGTCACATGATTCTAACACATGACCATCGCGTCATCACTCAGCACTATGTAGGAGCCCTTCATGGCTACATAGCCGCTCCGGAACAAGTATCCTTGTTCCGGGCAGTGTTTCAACTGACTTCACATACAGGTGAGTCTCGGAGGCATTCAGCGAAGCCATTGGCCAATATCACTGCCACTCCTAGGTCCAATCTTGGACTGATTGGCGAGGTATGACTCAGGATGTGTATTTAAGGAGGAATTTTGAGCATATTAACATGGTGCTTGGGACCATCAGACAGCATTGTCATCTCCAGCCATCAGATTATCTGCATTCCTTATGAGCTCATCTATTGCCCCCCATCGTCCCCTGATGATTGGGACAAGAAACGCGTCGGGATGTTTCTGTTAATCTCTATTAGCCATACATGGGGTCCTGATAAGTACTTTTCTATCTACACTAGATGATATACCCTATCTACCTCTGTCTATACATGTGGTTATCATCCACAGGTTGAATGGTGGAATCCTACTTTGAAATATATACTGTGTTTGGATATGACTTCATTGATTCATTTATGTATAGTTAAATATGATATAGAAATAAATATCACTTATATGTGACAGTTGTTCAAGATATATGAAGCTACATCCCAAGAGGTTAATCTGTCTTTGAAACTATAAATCATTAATTCTGGCATATCAATAATAGAGACATCTGGGGGTTGTTGTTAGAAGGATATTGGTATAATTGCAGAACATCTTCCCTTCTCCCATCCAACCTAGATTAGACAGAATCATCTAGTGAGATAGAGAGCCTCCTCTCTGTGACATAGACAGGGCTTCAATAGGCCATCACAGGGGTAGGTTCCTGGTTTAGGGGTAGTATCAGGGATATACTATCAGGGCAAGGAGGTAGAGGCCGTTCATCCATAAGGCCAATCACCCACCTAGGCCCTCCCCCCCCCCCCCCTACCAACCTACCTTATTCCCCATTCTCTCCTTTAGTGCATTATTTGTGCTCCAACTATGGCAAGTCTCCAGATTGGTGGAGCATAATAAAATTATAAATTCATCTTGACAAGCCAAAGTCGCTGTCATATTCGTATCGCTTCTTGATATATATGGGAATTATCGATCCCAAGATCATCTTTTATTCACATTGGTTTTTGGGTAATCACATATTTTGTTGATACTATCATTATTTTTGATTTTTTTGGCTCCTAGTGTAAAAACAAATAAAAGTTATGTTTTAGTGTCCTTTCAGTGATTTCAATTTGGCCAACACTATAAACTCTGCCTTCTGTGATTTCTATATTATAGATATGCTTTAACACTATTAGCTTGTAATTTTAACTCAATTATGATGCTTTTTGTATGAGGGTAGGTTCACACTGAGGAATTGGTACGCAATTTCCCGGGCGGAGTTGTGCATCGGAATTCTGCGGTGTGAACCCCTAACATTAGTGTGAATGGGTCTTCTTAAAAATGGCCATATTGACGTACGGAATAAAGAAAACATTTTTACCATAAAAGTGTATAGCGTATAGCAAAATTGCAATTTTATTTTCAATCCCCCTACACAAATAATAGTTATGGTACATACAAGTTATGGTAAAATTTGTGATGCCAAAACAAAGGACTATTGCTCACGCAAAAAGTAAGCCCTTATATGGGTCTGTGGAAGCCTAATACACGCCAGTGATCAACATAGGAGATCAGTGTGTGCAGTGTTATAGGTCCGGGGGCAGAGCTGGGCAAAAGTCACATAAAAAGTCGCAGTTGTGATATATGTGCTACTTTATGCGAAGCTCCGCTCAACCCTCCTAGCCCCCTGCCCGTATCTATCACCCGCCCGCTAGCTATTACAGGACTACAACCCTCAGCATGCCCTTACAGTGGGGACATGCTAAGAGTTGTAGTCTCAACAGCTTGCGTGCAGGTGGTAACTGTGAGTGGGTGCCAGGGAGCGGAGGTGCGCAAAAAGTCACAACTGCAACTTTTTGTGGGACTTTTTATAAGTGCTGTCAAAAGCAAGTTTGTAAGCCATGTCTGACCTGGCTTACACTTGCGACTTTTTGAAGGGGGTTTGCGAACTTTTTGCTTACGTGCGACTTTTGCACTTGATATATTCCCAACCACTGCAAAGTGAAAACTGAAAAAAGGTACCGTTTTCTTGATGTCTTTTCCCATCATAGTTTAAGGGCAAATGTGTGCGGCTCTGGTGGCGGCAATACCACACGTTACTTATGTGTCAACTAAAAATATAGGATAGTTAAATTATCCCTAACCTACCCACAATTGCGAAGGTCAGGGTTTTTGCCTAATGTCTTATGCAAGTCTTATGCAAATTGAACTTCTGGTTCACATCTCTTGGTGAGTGTGTTGGTCCAGCTTGCAAGCTATGTCCCTCCTGCAAGACACACCCTTCTATTTCTGCTTTTTTTTTGCTAAAGGCTGAAAACACCATTTTCGCCCAATACGCCCACATCACAAGTCCTTCAACCACAAGCTCTTCATCACAGCTCAGCCCTACCTTACTCCACAAGCTCCCCATCTCTGAGTGAATGTGTTGGTCTGGATTTTAAGCAACTCCCTTTATACAAGCCACACCCTCTTCTAGTTTCAGCCTACAATCTCACAACTCAGCCTTACCTGGAATATGAGGTCCGGGTATGAAGTCAGAATAGGAGGTTGGGATATGAAGACTGGACATGAGGATGGGATATGAAGTCAGGAAATAAGAATGAGCTATTACGGCATAGATTTTGGCAGGAAGACCGCCAACACTGGGAAAGGAATAAAACATTTACTAATTAACTGGTGAAAATCAGACATTGCTTTTGAATAGTTGTCAGCCTGTTCACCCACACTAAACACAAAGGGTTATAATGTGAGTGAACATGAGTCCTACGAGGGGTCACTTATTTAAATATGAACATGTAACTTTCTTCAGTGAACTTTATAAGTGGTTATCTAAATTCTTCCCTGTATTTGAAGAATTATATTCTGGTGCTTGGATACCGATGAATACATCTGTTGGAGTGTAGAAAGTGAACTTATTTGGCAAGACCATTGCAACCCACATCACGCATCAGTTCACACCACACTCCTGGAGTCCCAAACTTTTAAATAGCCAACCCAGCATTAAGCTATCCTCTTTTTTTACCCTGTTACAAGTGACATACCACAAGTGGCATATTGGAATGCTGGATTTCTACAACAGTCCTGTAACACTCACGTTTCTGAAGACAGGACTCCGGTGTATGTGTATCCGCTGGTCCTGTGTGGAAGAGGACTCTGACCGTACCAGGGAGCGGAGTCTAAGGTGCTGCTGGTCTTCACCAGAGCCTGCCGCAAAGCAGCATGGGCTTGCAGCTGTAGGCGACACCCAGGTCGCTACCCCTTGCACGGCTCGACCACACAGGCGGCTGAGGAGATGCGAGGCACAGGAGGGATGAGGCAACTCGTAGTCTGGTTAGCAGTAGATCAGGGCAGGCGGCACAGTAGCGTAGTCAGGACATAGCAGTAGTTCAGTAGGCAGGCGGCAGAGGAGCAAAGTCAAGTCACAAAAGCAGGAGATCTGGTACATAACAAGGCAATACAAAAGAACGCTTTCTCTAGGGCACAAGGGAACAAAAGATCCGGCAGAGAACTGAGGAGGGTGGAGGAATTTATAAACAAGCCACAGATGGTTACACTAATGAGCATACTGGCCCTTTAAATCTTATAGCTCCGGTGCGCGCACGCCCTAAGGGACAGGGACACGCGTGCCGGAGCAGAGAGGTCGAGGCAGAGGCAGGAGAAACGGGCTGGGGCTCGCATGCGGGCACGTCCCGCGATGCGAGTCCCAGCCCCGTTGACAGCAGAAGGTAAGGGGACCATGCGCTTACGGCCAGCGTGTGAGGCTGGAGCGCATAGTGTAACAAGTCCCAGCTACCTAACAGGTGTCGGTGCTTGTCCCATTTGCTCTTTTTTTTTTTAACAAACTTTTTTATTGGATTTTTCATGTAATAAATAGTACAACGTGTGAGCCAGGACAATCACCTGGTATGGACACATATGCAAAAAATTTTACAAAATAAGCACGCAGTACAATAGTCATTGCAGTCACCGATAAAAACCTAACAGTCATCAAGGTAATACAATAAACCTAACAATAAACCCAACATTTACGCTAAGAAGCCCTCCCCCTTCCCACAAAATGATCCTGTAAGGGCCACAAAGGGCCTTTCCTTTCCCACGCATGTCTACTGGTGTGTTCATAAAGGTGAACATAACAGTAATATAGTTAGTGCAATAGAAAAGCGGTAGAACAAACATAGCCTGGCTATGCAAGGGTCTATAAAAGAGGGAACTAACCCCTAGATCCTTAGCTGCTTGCTATTTGCAATCTCCCTAAAGATCCCGTCAGTGACTTGTTCAAATACCACGTGGTATCCTAGAAAGGTCGCATAACTTTTGCTATTTCTGCATCTGAACAGAAAGATAGTAGAAAAGTCCTCCATTTCCTGAAGAAAAATTTGGCAGACTTTTCTTTTGAACGAACAAGATTAGTGAGGTCCATAAATAAGTATTTTTTCATTTGTAGAAGCACCTCAGATACAGAAGGTACAGATGGTTGCAGACAATGAGCCAAAAGACATCGTTTCACCACTAGGATAAATGTATGTAACAGTAAAGTCACCTGTCTATCCCCAGGAGCAATATGTAATACAAGTAGAGCGGGATCTATTGGAAGAGATATGTGTAACCGATCGCCCAGGAACGTAAAGAGGGAAGCCCAAAATCTGTGATAGAATGAGCATGAGACCAATCCATGTAGCAGATCAGTAAGGTGCAGACCACATTTTGGACAGACCTTAATACGGGGTACAGGAAAATGTGAAGCCATAGGTAGCATGGTGCATAATCTTGTATTGTGTCTCCCTCCATTGTTAACTAAAGACTACTTTACATACCTTAGCCCACCCTTCTAAGATTGCGACCGTCAAGTCAACCTTCTCCAACTTGCCTTCCCAGTACTGGAAAAAGTGGAATGAATCCTCTCTGCACCTCTTCTTTGGAGATGGTGGTATAATCTCGACAAAGAGTGAATACTCTCCTCTGGGGAAATAAAATGATCAAATTACGTAGGGGTATGCTCCCTCGAGAGATCTCTAAGTCGAGGTCTCAGGAAAAGCATAACCTGTTGATAGGGAAGAAAGTGCTCTGGGCCCAATGAGTATGTTGTGGAGATCTCAAAGAAGGAAATATAGCGCAAGTCAGTTGGACATAAGAGATGTTGGACATTTCTTATTCCTGCCAATCTCCATTGACGATACATAACATTATCCCTACCCTGCTGGAATTCAGGAAGAAACCACGGAGTCATATTCTTGCCGCTATGGTGTCACGTACAATACAAGATCCCGTTAGGGTACGAGGAATGGCCCCAAATTTAGTGTGCAAAAGGCCAGAGAGTGACCATGGCTTGACCAATTCTCATTCCAAGGCCGTATTAGAGTATGCCTCCCCTTTCACCTAGTCTATACAGCGTCTATAGAGGAATGCTAGATTATAATGTTGAATATCAGGGAAGTTCAGTCCCCCCTTCTCTTTAGGGAGCATACGTTTGCGTAATGCTATTCGGGGTCGTTTATTTGCCCAGAGAAATTTAGTAAAAGCAGAAGTAAGTGAGGTTATGTCGGTGCGCTTAATCAAAATTGCTATAGTTTGTAATGGATACAGCCATTTGGAGAAACTGAGCATCTTAAGAAGATGACAATATGCTAATAAAGGGAGGGGAAGGGAATTCCATCTTTTCAGTTCATCTACTATTTTGCATATTAATGTTGGAAAGTTAAGATAGTACAGAGATTGAGACGTTCTACCCACCCCTATCCCTAAGTACTTAATAGAGGATCTAGTCATGGCGATGGGCAGGGACAGATCCGCCTCCGGCACCCTGCCGACCCGCGAGGAAAGGTCAAGAAGTACACTCTTGTTCAAATTAATTCTGTAGCCCGATTCCAAACCAAAGTCAATCAAGAGGTTGAATACCGCATACGGGGTCAGTCAGGAAAAAACCAAAAGGTCATCTGCGAACAAAGCATGCGTAATAGAGCCCTGACCAACTGTGATGCCCTCGACATCTCTTGTGGAAGACAAGACCATGGACAGGGATTCTATAGCCAGATTAAAAAGCAACGGCGATAGGGGACAGCCTTGTCTGGTACCTTTTTTATGGGGGGGGGGGGGGGGGTGAATGGGGCAGAGAGGAAACCGGGGTAGAGATACGGGCTAGGGGTGTTGTATATAATGCCATAATATAGGTTAAAAAGGGGCCTGAAAAGCCCATAGTCTGGAGCACCTTCCACAACCATACCCAGCGCACATTGTCGAAGGCTTTTTCAGCATCCACTGACAATATGGCCGAGGACGGGTGCAGAGATGGACGGAGCTGGATCTCATCCAGCACTGTTATGACTCTTCTTATATTTGCTACTGCCGAACGCCCCTTCACAAAGCCCACCTGCAGGGGAGAGACCAGTCTAGGCAATAGATTCACTAAGCGATCTGCTAAAATCTTGGAAGCGAGTTTTAGGTCTATGTTAATCAGTGAGATGGGAGGATAACCGTCTGGTGACATGAGATCCTTTCCAGGTTTGGGTAGGACTTTGATGTAAGCGGTATTAATGGTAGGAGGAATGGTGGTCCCCTGCAGGTAGGAATTGAATAAGCTCAGTAAAATCGAGGAACCCTCCCAAAACCCCATTTGGCCCTGGCACCTTATTGGGCGATAACAATTTAATCACCCTCTCCTCCTCAGTGAGGGAGGGAAGGTTTGCTGATGTCAGCCAGTCTCTGGAAGTCGGCACTTGCGTATCTGATTAAAGGTTTTGAAAATTAGATTGAAGAAGATTATTGATCTTCTTGGGGTCCCTCTGTAATATGCCGGAGCTATCTTTGAGCACGGAAATACGTGAAGGAGTAGAGCCATTAGCATATCTAGCAAGAAGGCCGCCCGCTTTTTCGCCATCACTAAATAGGGTTGCCTCAAATTGTATTCGCCTGAAGTTATTCCTTTGTTCAATGCAGGCTTCATATTCTGCCTTCGCTATAGACCAGGCCTCCTTAAAAGAATCTGATGGGGAGGTTTGAAAATGGGTATAGGCCTGTCTCAAAGTCTGGCTTAAAGAGGTCAGTTATGTGGTCAGTTTCTTTTTTAGGGCTGAATTATATGCTAAGATGCGTCCCCTCAGGTCAGCCGTGGCAGTGTCCCAATATAGCTGGGGCGTATCAGTATAAGTTACATTGGACTGTGCACATTCCAGCCACCAACCTTTTAGTAGCGCGTGAAATTGCTCATCTCACCCCAGCCCTACCGGGAACTTCCAGAGGAAGTCAGTTCCTCGTGGCATATCTGATATATGGAGCAAAATGGGAGAATGTTCACATATGACCAAATCCTCCAGATGCACACGCTGTACCCTAGTAGTGCACAGAGGAGAGGCAGAGGCCTAAATCCTTCAGGCAGAGGTCGCAGCAGACTAAGAGACGGAGAAGAGAAGTAATAATCTAGTCTTGACCAAGAATCATGTGCGTGGGAGTAATAACCATATTCCCTTGTCTTGGGGTGCAGTGTGCACCAGACATCAATCAGACCGGTCTGCGATGCCTAAGTGGAACCGCCAGTGGAAAGGTAGCTCTAGCCAGATGAGGAGTAGTACGGACCAGTAGCAGTATTCGGCAGGAAGGATCACACAATAATAGATACCACATCTAACAACAACCACCACCCCCACTCCCCTTCCCAAACCAGTGTGTAACAAAACATATGGAAAACAGGCAGAACCCATGGAACCTGCACCTCCACCAGGATTCTAAGAGCCTTAGGGACTTTACTACTTCCCAAGCTAAGAACGTATACCAACAAGGAGAAGGCTCCCCCCCCCCCCCACCCTGGTATGGACTCCAATGGAGAAAGATGAAACCTGCTAGGCAACATGTCCCCCATGGCACCATAGGATCCCCATTAGGATTAAACATTGGACCCCTGAGCCTGAGTATGTTTGGTGTGGTGTCCCGGTACCGTATGGTATACCATACCTTGTATAGTGGTCCCCCAAGTCAGAGTTACTTCGTTCCAGTAGGGTCCTCCTGGTGGGATAGCCCCTAGTCGCCTCTTCCTTCAATTTTGTGATGTTTACATGTATATTTAATTGCATATATATATATATATATATATCTCACATGACAAGTGTTAGTTCTATTAGAGTATTTTGAAGGACTTTCCCAGGTCACGTGTGTGTATTGGTATGGACCAATGAGCTCCAGGCCAGCCCCTGCCCATATAAGGGAGCTGCCCGACAATCCTCACTCTCTTGGGTTCCGGACTAGCAGAGAGAGTAGAGTTCCGTGCAACTTACAAAGACAAGACCAGGCCGAAGCCTGAAAATACTAAACCGTGAGTTATAATACAACTCCCCGCTAAAGCTAGCGTGACTGCTGGACCTAAACTCAGTCCCCTAAAACTCACAAGGTCCCAACCAGCTGTCAGGATCCTCATAGACTCTGAATGTACAAAAACTGTTCCTGTTTGATGTTGCATAAAACCTGCAGTAAAAGTTCTGACAGTTTTCTGAAAACCCTCCGGTTGTGGACAATCATTTATTATACCTCCCTATCGCTCTTGGGACGGGTGGCGATAGGACAAGCATATACAGAGGAGCCTACACCCTGGCATCACGAGTGATAAGGGTTAAACAAGCACCCTTTAGTTACCGCACAGCTACACCCCATATACCCTACACCCCCAAGCTACCACATTGGGCACAGTAAGTAATACCAGGAAGGATTACTAAGTACAGAGAGCTAAATAAGAGAATAATCCCCCCCCCCTTCCGTTGCTCCCCTCATACGGTATATAGCGGAAGCTTCCCCCCTCTATCCCTGTAGTGCAATCATAACCCCCCTCCTCCCTTCACCCCATTCTAACCCCATAAGGCTACCGAGCAACCCTCCTCCGCCCTCAAAAAACCTGGCAGAACGTAGAAGTCTCTGAACGTAGAATCCCCAGGAAAGCTGGCGCAGGCTTGGAGACGACATCTTGGGGGGTCCATTTAAGCAGAGGCAGACTCGACGGAGGTGTACAGAACTGAGACCCCTAAAAGGAAATCAATGTCGTTGGACCTTTGAAGGAGAATGTCATGGATCTTCCAGCGAGGGTCTTTGTGAGGTTACTGGAGAAAACTGTCCTCTGGAAGGGTTTTGCTGAAGGTCGTCCTCAAGTTCCCTCGGCGGTGTTCGCGTAGGTCTCGGGGTGGCAGCAAGAAGGACCGAAATTCCTCAGACGCCTTGTCATGGGACTGGTAATTGGCAATGGACCAATCTGGATAGAAAAATGCGCAGTATAGCCGGATACAGCGCAAACTTGATCCCTTTTCTGTGGAGCATGGTGCGGAGAGGGGAGAAAAGTTTTCTTTTGCGGGTGACTCCCGCAGAGAAGTCACCAAACAGCAGTAGCCTGTTGCCCTCGAAGAAGAGGTCGTCTCATTGCTGGCGGAAGGCTCTGAGTAGGGCCACCTTGTCAGTAAAGTCCAGGTATTTAACAATAACTTGGGGGACCCGGGGGCACAGACTTGTCCACCGCTGCTCTCATGTCTGGGCCGAGCCTGTGTGACGGTTCTACCTTAAAGGGGGGGGGGGTGAGTCCCAATGCCTTAGGGAGCAGGAACTCAAAGATATGATGAAGGTCTTTACCTGGGACAGATTCCGGTAACCTCACGATTCTCAGGCTGCTTCACCAGGACCAGTTCTCCAAGTCCTCCACTTTGTCCCATAGCCGGTGGCATTCCAATTCCAGGGACGTCGCTCTCGAGTCAGAGCCCTCCGCCCAGTCCTCCACAGCTCACTCTGGTCTCCATTTCCGAGAGCCATAGGCAGCTGTAGTTTGCTGGAGTTGCTGTAGCGTGTCCTGCATTGTGGTCAACACCGCCTCCTGTACACGTGGGACTATGATTTTAGCCACCTCCACCACCAGCTTAGCGTAGTCCAGGGAAGCCAGATCAGGGGAGTCAAAGTCCGGCATAGAGGCCCAGGCCGGCAGCGCCGGGGATTTTGCCCTGCTATGAAGCTGGGGACTCCGCCATGTTGGCCGTGCCGCCTCGAGGTATGACCCGCGTTCCTCTTATTACATTTTTGCCCCATGCGAAGTAGGTAGCGGTCCATGCAGTGTCCCGCCTCTACGGAGATGTCTCGTGGGGGCCTTGAGTCAGCTAGTGCAGTTAATGCAAACAGGTGAGGAGCTCAGCCGGCACGTGTCCCATTTGCTCTTGTTCTAGGTTTACAGACAAGGATACCAAAAGAGCATGCAAACTCTATCCAGTTGTTGGATATGGTCCTGGGACCCCAGATGTCAGGGTGATTCACCACATGTCAATTTAGAATAAGTTCACATCTGTATTGGAGCTCCAACAGGCCTCATTGAATCTGGTTACATTGTTTTTCAGACGTTGAGTGGAAAACGAAAACAGACGTGTAGTATTTTTTTTTTCTCCGCTCAACTACTGTACCTCAATGAACCAAGCAAACATTGTTCCCCTGACTAGATCTCAATGATGATGAGAACTTGGTGGGGTATTGTGGTGCAATGAACTGTCCAGCTCAGTTTTTCTGACAAGAGTAGAATCATAACTACTTCAGGATTGCTAAAATACCCAAAAAGCTGGCCAAAGAGTTCACAGACAACCAATTCATAAATCAATAATTATTTTATTTAACATAATCAATAATTACATACCAAAAATGACACTCAAACACATGTACATGCACAAGACAAATTAAAAATTGTGGGGAGACAAAATAATTAAAGGGGTGCTCTTCGGACGTTAAGAAAAATAAAAATGCCCCAAAGCCACCACAATACATGTTCTGTGTCTCCTGTAATTATCCATGTAATTTTGACAGCTCCTGTGACCCCTGTAATCTCCTAAATATTCTTTTTCCTTGCTTGCAGGCCAGACTACAATTCCCAGTAGTCAGTGTGGCTCTGTGTAATGGCTGCCAGCCAATTTCTCTTACTATCTCTGTGCATGCTGTGTTGTTGTCAGCAGCACACACTTGCCCTGATTTACTAAGAGTGGAGTGTTTATTCTGGAGTGATCTCAATATCACTTGTTTTTTTTTTATAACTATTCTGTCGCACATTTCGCACGTTTTTTGTGTTGCACTGGTCAATTTTGCCGCAAAAACTCTGAGCTAAAGAAATTAGTTGTGCGAGTCAAAATGGTTTAGACTTTGTTTAAAAATGTTTTCATGAATCAAAAGTATTCATGTGTTATAATTTTTCAAACATTACAACAATTATCCTTGCTTATCAGCATGGGTGTTAAATTAATTTAAACCTAATATTGCAAATGTGTTAAAAGAAAAATAAATTATACATTAACTATCACAAAAGCATTCAATATTTTATTAATAAAAGTGTTTAACTGTACAAAATGTTTTCAGGTTAGAAAACAAGTTACTTTCACACTAAACACAATGGTAAACAGTCCCTTGTTAGAAATCACTCAATTTTCTGAATTTCACTCGGCCTCTTGGCGGTCTGTTATTGAGTGCGGCAAACTCACACTTTTTCCTTGAGTGTTTTTGGAAGTACTCCGAGTATTTTTTGTCAGTAAAACGCCCATTTTTGCATAAAACACGCCCATTTCAGAGTGGAAAAAAAACACTCCAAGTGTTTTCTAAAGTGTCGGATGTGCGACTAAAATTTGGTTGCATAAATAGTCGCACTGACGGTGCAACTAAAATTTAGGCGCAATAACCGAGAAAGAGTCGGTTGCACCTTAGTAATTGAGGGCCACTGTCTTTTCTTTCAAACTATCCTTCCCCCAGCAATAAATCATGTTATGCTCTGAATGGCAGCAGACAGTAATAAGATCTACAGCCGGAAAAGAGCAGTGTTATGTGCTGTGAAGACTTCTCTGCCAGCAAAATCCTCACATAGGGAGAGGGAGATGTGGCTGTGAAGCCAGAAATCAAGTGGTGTTTGTCCTGCAGGAGGGTGGGGGCTAGTCTAATTGAGGGGTTTGCAAAGAGAATCAGGATCAGATTATGACATCTTTTACTCCCTGCATGTGCTGAAAGAGGGAAACTGCTCTACATAGCTAATGAATGATATTTAGACAAATTAATAGGTTGCTGAGAGGGAAAGGATGGGCTAGGAGTTAAGTTCCCCGGAGTACCCCTTAAGTATATGTAGGGAGATAACAGTAAATATTGTGCAATATATTGCACTAGCACTAAAAATAAAGAAATATATAACCACAGCACTGTAGTGCACAAGCCCAGAGTAAATATAGGGTAAAGAGTTAATGTGCAACCAATAACTAAGGTAAGACATATTGACGGTATAACAATGACATTAAGGTGCAAGTGCTAAAGAGCAAAGTAAATATAAAGTGGGCTAGGAAGTTGTGCTCAACATTTAGAGCAAAATATGCTCAACATATAGAGCAAAATATGTCCAACGTGTATATAAGTGGCGGAGACAGCAACAACTGTCTAGATATGACTCTATGGTGTCCGTAAATAGTCAAAGCTCCCAGATGTCACGGAGTTCTGGCACCGGATCTCATAATGGGTACAGGACACAGCAGAGGATCTGAAGTGAAGAGGAAACAACAACCGGACACTGACAGGGAGAAAAGCAACTCAAGGTAATTGACCTATCTAAAGTTCCATTGACTGCTGGCCAAATCAGTCTTTGGGTCTGATCTTCAGGCCTGTGGCTGATTTTGACAGATTTGTGGTGTGTGGCAAGGAAAGGGTGTATTTCCCTTGCTATCTCTTCAGAATGCTCCACCTGTGGCCTAATTAATGAGGTATCAGGAAGGGAAAGTGTGTTTAACCCCTTCAGGACCAAGCCCATTTTGGCCTTAAGGACCAGAGCGTTTTTTGCACATCTGACCACTGTCACTTTAAACATTAATAACTCTGGAATGCTTTTAGTTATCATTCTGATTCTGAGATTGTTTTTTCGTGACATATTCTACTTTAACATGGTGGTAAATTTTTGTGGTAACTTGCATCCTTTCCTTGTGAAAAATCCTAAAATTTGATGAAAAATTTGAAAATTTTGCATTTTTCTAACTTTGAAGCTCTCTGCTTGTAAGGAAAATGTATATTACAAATAAAAAAAATTTTTATTCACATATACAATATGTCTACTTTATGTCTGCATCATAAAATTGACATGTTTTTACTTTTGGAAGACACCAGAGGGCTTCAAAGTTCAGCAGCAATTTTCCAATTTTTCACAAAATTTTCAAACTCACAATTTTTCAGGGACCAGTTCAGGTTTGAAGTGGATTTGAAGGGTCTTCTTATTAGAAATACCCCACAAAAGACCCCATTATAAAAACTGCACCCCCCAAAGTATTCAAAATGACATTCAGTCATCATTTTAACCCTTTAGGTGTTTCACAGGAATAGAAGCAAAGTGAAGGAGAAAATTCACAATCTTCATTTTTTACACTCGCATGTTCTTGTAGACCCAATTTTTTAATTTTTACAAGGGGTAAAAGGAGAAAATGTATACTTATATTTGTAGCCCAATTTCTCTCGAGTAAGCACATACCTCATATGTCTATGTAAAGTGTTCGGCGGGCACAGTAGAGGGCTCAGAAGGGAAAGAGCGACAAGGGGATTTTGGAGAGTACGTTTTTCTGAAATGGTTTTTGGGGGCATGTTGCATTTAGGAAGCCCTTATGGTGCCAGAACAGCAAAAAACCCTCACATGGCATACCATTTTGGAAACTAGACCCCTTGAGGTACGTAACAAGGAATAAAGTGAGCCTTAATACTCCACAGGTGTTTCACGACTTTTGCATATGTAAAAAAAAAATATTTTTTTTCACTAAAATGTGTGTTTCCCCCCAAATTTCACATTTTTCCAAGGGTCAATAGCAGGAAATACCCCCCAATATTTGTAACCCCTTCTCTTCTGAGTATGGAGGTACCCCATAAGTTGACCTGAAGTGCACTATGGGTGAACTACAATGCTCAGAAGAGAAGGAGTCATATTTGGCTTTTTGAGAGCAAATTTTGCTCGGGGGGCATGTTGCATTTAGGAAGCCCCTATGGTGCCAGAACAGCAAAAAATACCCACATGGCATACCATTTTGGAAACTAGACCCCTTGAGGAATGTAATAAGGAATAAAGTGAGCCTTATTACCCCACAGGTGTTTCATGACTTTTGCATATGTAAAAAAAAAAAAAAAATTTCCACTAAAATGTGTGTTTCCCCCCTAATTTCACCTTTTTGCAAGGGTTAATAGCAGAAAATACCCCCCAAAATTTGTAACCCCATCTCTTCTGAGTATGGAGGTACCCCATAAGTTGACCTGAAGTGCACTATGGGCGAACTACAATGCTCAGAAGAGAAGGAGTCAGATTTGGCTTTTTGAGAGCAAATTTTGCTCGGGGAGCATGTCGCATTTAGGAAGCCCCTAAGGTGCCAGAACAGCAAAAAAAAACACACATGGCATACCATTTTGGAAACTAGACCCCTTGAGGAACGTAACAAGGGGTACAGTGAGCATTTGCCCCCCACTGGTGTCTGACAGATCTTTGGAACAGTGGGCTGCACAAGTTTTCATTTTCATGGACCACTGTTCCAAAGATCCGTCAGACACCTGTGGGGGGTAAATTCTCACTGCACCCCTCATTACATTCCGTGAGGGGTGTCGTTTCCGAAATGGGGTCACATGTGGGGTTTTGTTTTTTTTGCGTTTGTCAAAACCGCTGTAACAATCAGCCACCCCTGTGCAAATCACCTCAAATGTACATGGTGCGCTCTCCCTTCTGGGCCTTGTTGTGCGCCCCCAGAGCACTTTGCGCTCACATATGGGGTATCTCTGTAGTCGGGAGAAATTGCGTTACAAATTTTGGGGGGCTTTTTTCCCTTTTACCTCTTGTGAAAATGTAAAGTATAGGGCAACATCAGCATGTTAGTGTAAAAAAAAAAAAATTTTTACACTAACATTCTGGTGTAGACCCCAACATTTCCTTTTCATGAAGGGTTAAAGAAGAAAAAGCCCCCCAAACCTTGTAACGCAATTTCTCCCGAGTACAGCGATACCCCATATATCGCCCTAAACTGTTGCCCTGAAATACGACAGGGCTCCAAAGTGAGAGCGCCATGTGCATTTGAGGCCTAAATTTGGGATTTGCATAGGGGTGGACATAGGGGTATTCTACGCCAGTGATTCCCAAACAGGGTGCCTCCAGCTGTTGCAAAACTCCCAGCATGCCTGGACAGTCAACGGCTGTCCGACAATACTGGGAGTTGTTGTTTTTCAACAGCTGGAGGCTCTGCTTTGGAAACAGTGGTGTACCGGACGTTCTTATTGGGGGAGGGGGTCTGTGTAAGGGTATGTGTATATGTAGTGTTTTTAACTTTTTATTTTATTTTGTGTTAGTGTAGTGTAGTGTTTTTAGGGTACAGTCACATGGGCGGGGGATTACAGCGAGTTTCCCAGCGCAAAATTTGCTGCATCTCAAGATGCGAGAAACCCACTGTAAAAGCCTCGCCCATGTGAATGTACCCTGTACATTCACAGGGGGCGGGGGGGGGGGGGGCTTGCATCAGCTGTTGCAAAACCACAACTCCCAGCATGCATGGTCTGTTAGTGCATGCTGGGAGTCATAGTTTTGCAACAGCTGGAGGCACACAGGTTAGGGAACACTGAGTTAGAAACAGACAATGTTTCCCAACCAGTGTGTCTCCAGTTGTTGCAAAACTACAACTCCCAGCATGCCCAGACAGCTGAAGGGCATGCTGGGAGTTGTAGTTCGGCAACATCTGAAGGGCCAGATGTTGCTGAACTAAAACTCCCAGCATGCCTGGACAGTCAGTGCATACTGGGAGTTGTAGTTTTGCAACAGCTGGAAGAGCACAGATTGGAGACCATTATACAATGGTCTCCAAACTGGGGCCCTCCAGATGTTGCAAAACTACAACTCCCAGCATGCATGGTCTTTTAGTGCATGCTGGGAGTTATAGTTTTGCAACAGCTGGAGGCACACAGGTTAGGAAACACTGAGTTAGAAACAATGTTTCCCAACCAGTGTGTCTCCAGCTGTTGCAAAACTACAACTCCCAGCATGCCCAGACAGCTGAAGGGCATGCTGGGAGTTGTAGTTCGGCAACATCTGAAGGGCCATATGTTGCTGAACTAAAACTCCCAGCATGCCTGGACAGTCAGTGCATGCTGGGAGTTGTAGTTTTGCAACAGCTGGAAGAGCACAGATTGGAGACCATTATACAATGGTCTCCAAACTGAGGCCCTCCAGATGTTGCAAAACTACAACTCCCAGCATGCCCAGACAGCCAAAGGCTGTCTAGGCATGCTGGGAGTTGTAGTTTTCAGACTCCTAGAAGCAGCAGTGAAGATCTTCACTGCTGCCTCTGAGGACCACATACTTACCCGTCGCTGCTCCACGTGGCCGGTCCTGCCGCTGCTCCTCGGTCCCGCCAGGTAAGGCTGCCGGTCCCCTCCTGTTCCCCCCCTATGCTGCAGGTCCCCGAGAGCCCCCGCAGCCTTCGTCCCCCGTTCTGCACGACTTCCAGGGGCGGGCAGTGCGGGGGATCTGAACTTTCACCCCAGATCACTGTGATTGGTCCACAGGGACCAATCACAGTGATCGCTGACCAGGACCATCAATTGATGGTCCTGGGGGTGAAGCAGAAGTTGTCCCCTGCTGGAAACAGCGGGACTTCTGCCAGTTAACCCGTGCGATGCTGCGCATCGCCGGGTTAACTGAATGTCATTTATAAACGCCGGGATGCGCGAACGCACTGCACAACCCGGCGTTTATATATGACATTCTGCGGGAAGGGGTTAAAAGGAAAAGAAACAGAATAATTGGGGCTCTCCCTGGGTAACAGCATGTCGCTGTAGGGGGAGACACACGGACCCTGTTGAGGAAACACACAGCGAACTGTGAGCGGTCCAAGAAGTGAAGAAGTGGTGTGAACTGTGAGTAACAGGTTGCAGGGGCACATGTTTTATGCTGGCTGAGGGTAGCTCACCAGATAGTAGTCAGGGCATGCTGATATGTGTAGTCAGTGACCAGACGGTCTAGGACTTTAGTTTGTTCCTGAGTTATGTTTTGTTTTACCTGCAACCTGTCTAAATAAAGCTGGCAAGGTGCCAGGCTTGCATGAATAACCGTTGTCTGCGGGTTTATTGAGTGGAAACGTGTCCCGTGGCAGTGTCCAGGACGATCCCGGAGCTAATCCCAAAAGAGGAATCCTTACAGGTGATTAAAGATATTTTTTTTATTCACTAGGAAGCTTATCTTATAGAAACATTTTGCAAAAAATACTTTGTCACATTGTTTTTCAGCCCAAGAAGAACTGGTGGCGCTTCCAATCACAAATTTGCTGTTGTGGAGATAATTATCAAATTGGTCATTGAAGAATTGGAAAAAATCTTGTAATAGGATATATGATAATTTTAAACCCCTTCCCGCAGAATGACTTATATAAATGTCATGTTATGCTGGTAGTTCGCGCATCATGACGTTTAAGTCATTCAGTTAACCCGGCGATGTGCGGCATCGCACGGGTTAACTGGCAGAAGTCCCGCTGTTACTAGTGGGGGACAACTTCTGCAACCCCCCCAGGACCATCTGTGGATGGTCCTGGTCAGTGATTACTGTGACTGTGGACCAATAAGTGTCTCAGCTGACTGGGGGGGGGGGGGGGGTTGGAGGTCGAAGTTCCTTTCCCGCGCTCTGCTGCCCTTAGAAGTCGGGCAGAGTGGGGGAAGAGGATCCCAGTAGCTGCGGGGGGACCACGGGACATACCTGGGACCGGCGTGGCAGTAGGAACCGGCAGCAGGCACAAGTGGAGGTGGCAGCGGCGGCAGGCAAGTGGAGAAGGCAGAGGCGTGGCAGCGGCATCAGTAAAAATCGCTGTAAAGTGATCTTCACTGCTGCTTCTAGGAACTTCAATACTACAACTCCCAGCATGCCCAGACAGCCTTTGGCTGTCCGGAAATGCCGGGAGTTATAGTTTTGCAACATCTAGAGAGACACAGTTTGGAGACCACTGTGCAGTGGTCTCCAATCTGTGCTCTTCCAGATGTTGCAAAACTACAACTCTAAGCATGCCCAGACAGTCCAGGCATGCTGGGAGTTGTTGTTCTGTAACATCTGGCCCTTCAGATGTTGCCGAACTACAACTTCCAGCATGCCTGGGCAGTCTGGGCATGCATGGAGTTGAAGTTTTGCAACATCTGGAGGGCTACAGTTTGGACACCACTACACAGTGGTCTCCAAACTGTTCTCCTCCAGTTGTTGCAAAACCAACTCCCAGCATGCCCTTTGTCTTTCTGGGCATGCTGGGAGTTGTAGTTTTGCAACAACTGGAGGCACACTGGTTGGAAAACATTGTCTGTTTCCTAACTCAGCGTTTCCCAACCCATGCGCCTCCAGCTGTTGCAAAAAGGAGATTTTTTTACACTTACCGTAAAATCTTTTTCTCAGAAGATACATTGGGGGACACAGGAACTGTGGGTATATCTTGCTGCCACTAGGAGGCTGACACTAGGCATTACAAAAAAATAAAAAGGGTCGGCTCCTCCCAGCAGGATATATCCCACCTACTGACTAGAGACACTCAGTTTTAGTCCCAAAGCAATAGGAGGAACCAAAAGGAAAGAGTCCGGAGGGAGCCCAGACAAAACAATTGAACCAACGGATTGACAGGCGACCGACTCCCAGACCACAACTAAAAACACTGGGTGGGAGCTGTGTCCCCCAATGGAGCTTCTGAGAAAAAGATTTTACGGTAAGTGTAAAAAATCTTGATGGGGAGCCTGGCTTCCTGTGGGGACCACCGGCCCTTGACCGTCCGGACCAGGAGAACACCCCCCCCAACCGAGGAAGCTCGCGTCCGTCGTCAGTACCGGCCAGTCGAACGGTAGAAATGAGCGGCCGCGCAGAAGGAGGAGGAGAGCGGAGCCACCAAAGAAGTGACTGGCGAGTCGAGGTGGGCAGACGGATCCGGTGATCCAAGGACAGAGGGGATCCATCCCAGATGGACAGAATGGCCCCCTGAAGTGGGCGGCAACAGAACTGTGCAAACGGAACCACCGCCAAGGCCGCCACCATCCTGCCCAGCACTGCCATGCAGGAAAGAATGGACACCGGGAGAGGACGTCTTAAGAGACGAACACTGGACAGCAGAGCCCTCCGTTTGTCTGGAGGGAGAAAAACCCGGGTGCTCTCGGTATTGAACCGGAGGCCCAGAAAAACTAGAGACGGGGAGGGAGAAATAAGGGACTTCTCCTCGTTGATCAGCCACCCGAAGCTGGTCAGGGTCAGCAGAGTGATGTGGAGACTCTCCTCGATCTGGGCCCGGGACGGAGCCTTGATAAGCATGTCGCCCAAGTAAGGGAGGACAGAGACCCCCCGGGACCTGAGAATGGCCATAACAGCCGCCAGGACCTTGGTAAAGACTCTGGGGGCTGTGGCCATGCCGAAGGGCAGGGCCCCGAACTGAAAGTGACCCTGCGGAACGGCAAACTGCAGAAACCGGTGATGAGGAGGAAAAAAAAAATCGGGATGTGGAGATACGCATCCCGAATGTCCACTGAAGACAGAAATTCACCCTAATCCATGGATGCAACAATCGACCATAGCGACTCCATTCGGAAGTGGCGAAGATGTCGATTGAGGAGTTTTCGGTCCAAAATCGGATGGACCGAACCCTCCTTTTTTTGGGGACAACGAAGAGGTTTGAATAGAAAATGGTCCTGAGATGGAACGGGCACAATGACACCCTGTTGCAGCAGAGTGCGAATGGCAGAATGAAAACCTGCAGCCAGAGCAGGTGAACAAGGAGGTCGGGACAGAAAAAAACGATCCCGGTGAAAAGAAGCGAACTCGATTTGGTAACCGTCGGAGATGATGTCCTAAACCCAAGAGTCCTGGAATTGGGCCAGACGTCCCGAAAAAGAAGTAAGCGACCGCCCACCCGAGACGAAGTCCCGGGTGGGGGCGCCCCTTCAGGTCGAGGAAGGTTTGCGGGTTCCCGATTTAGCGGGAAATCGGTTGGAACGGTTATCCTGCTTCCATGAGGGGCGAAGGACAGGCCCTGCCTACCCTGCGAGGAGATCGATTTATCCTGGTGCCCATGGCCCAGAGAGCGAAAGGAAGTCGACTTATGAAAAACCCCACGAGCCGCATGGTGGCGCGCCTTGTTCTGGGTAAGCAAAGAACTTTTACTGCCGTAGCCTCGGAAATGATGTCGTATAGCTGTTTCCCAAAAAGGCGACCGCCATTAAAGGCCATTTCCGTCAGGAATTTCTTGGAAGCCGAATCGGCATTCCAAGCTTTGAGCCACATAGAGCGACGAATGGTGACTAGATTGCCAGACGCGACAGCCACATTGCGAGCAGACTCCAATGAAACCTGGTATAAATATTCACCTGCGTTTGAAACCCGAAGAGCAATTTCAGCCAGATCATCCGGGGAGGCCCCGGACAACAGCCCTTGACGGAGCTGTAAAGCCCACACCGATAAGGCCTTCACGACCCAGGTTGAAGAGAAGGCTGGGAGCAGGGAGGATCCCACTGCCTCAAACGCGTACTTGGCCAAATTCTCGACCTGCTTGTCCGCGGGATCCTTAAAAGAAGCGGCATCCGCCAACGGTAGAGTGGTGGATTTGGATAAACGGGAGACTGGGGGGGTCCACAGATGGTGGAACGATCCATTTAGAGATAAGATCTTGAGGGAATGGACACAGAGTCTTTAACCGTTTAGCGCCTTGGAAGCGCTTCTCCGGAAGCTTCCAGGCGGTCTCCAGAAGGTCATCAAACTCCTTATGAGGATGGAAAACCTTGGGAGAGCGATGAGTATGTGTAAAGGAAACTTCAGGAGCAGGGTCCGAAGGTCCAGAGTCCTGTAGATGGAAGGTGTCCCTGACTGCAGACACCAAGCTGTCCACCAAGTCAGGTTCCAAATAGAAATAGTAAGATTCAGCTCACCGTTTGCAGCATGCAGACCCAGAACGTAATGGTATTCAGCACACCCTCCAGCGGAAGCTTCGGAGCAAAGACAAGGGCCGTGTTCCCAGGTGTAACAAGTAAGCAAAAGGAAGGAGGATGTCCGGCTCCCAAGACTGGATAAAAGTAAGGCTTTATTGGAACATATTAACCCCTTAAGGACCAAGGACATACCGGTACGTCCTTGGTCCTGCTCTTCTGATATAACGCGGGGTTACACAGTAACCCCGCGTCATATCACGGCGGGCCCGGCGTCATAGTGAAGCCGGGACCCGCCTCTAATAGCGCGCACCACCGATCGCGGCGTCGCGCGCTATTAACCCTTTAGCTGCGCACTCAGAGCTGAGCCGCGCGGCTAAAAGTGAAAGTTCCCGGCTAGCTCAGTCGGGCTGTTCGGGATAGCTGCGGCTAATCGCGGCATCCCGAACAGCTGACAGGACAGCGGGAGGGCCCCTTCCTGCCTCCTCGCTGTCCGATTGCCGAATGACTGCTCAGTGCCTGAGATCCAGGCATGAGCAGTAATGCGGCAGAATCGTTGATCACTGGTTTCTTATGAGAAACCAGTGTTCAGCATAGATCAGTGTGTGCAGTGTTATAGGTCCCTATGGGACCTATAACACTGCAAAAAAAAGTGAAAAAAAAAGTGAATAAAGATCATTTAACTCCTCCCCTATTAAAAGTTTGAATCACCCCCCTTTTCCAATAAAAAAAAAGTGTAAATAAAAATAAAAATAAACATATATGGTATCACCGCGTGCGGAAATGTCCAAATTATAAAAATATATAATTAATTAAACCGCTCGGTCAATGGCGTGCGCGCAAAAAAATTCCAAAGTCCAAAATAGTGCATTTTTGGTCACTTTTTATATCATTTAAAAATGAATAAAAAGCGATCAATAAGTCCTATCAATGCAAAAATGGTACCATTAAAAACTTCAGATAACGGCGCAAAAAATGAGCCCTCATACCGCCCCATACACGGAAAAATAAAAAAGTTATAGGGGTCAGAAGATGACAATTTTAAACGTATTAATTTTCCTGCATGTAGTTATGATTTTTTCCAGAAGTCCGACAAAATCAAACCTATATAAGTAGGGTATCATTTTAATTGTATGGACCTACAGAAGAAATATCAGGTGTCATTTTTACCGAAAAATGTACTACGTAGAAACGGAAGCCCCCAAAAGTTACAAAACAGCGTTTTTTTTTTCAATTTTGTCGCACAATGATTTTTTTTCCCGTTTCACCGTAGATTTTTGGGCAAAATGACTGATGTCATTACAAAGTAGAATTGGTGGCGCAAAAAATAAGCCATTATATGGATTTTTAGGTGCAAAATTGAAAGCGTTATGATTTTTTAAAGGCAAGGAGCAAAAAACGAAAATGCAAAAACGGAAAAAACCCCGGTCCTTAAGGGGTTAAAATCCAAAATAATAGTGAAAGTGAGCTAAAAGCACAAACGAAACGTACCGACGCGTTTCGACTTGTATACAAGTCTTAGTCATGGTCAGTCAGAAAAAAAAAAGTGTGGGAACTCAAAGGATATGCAAAGGATAGGGGATAAGATGTCTGATCCCGGGGATCCCGCCGCTGGGGACCCCCATGGTCTCCCTGCTGCACCTGGAGTTCGTTTAGAGCATTTAGTGCAGCGCCAGAGGCTGGTGACGTCACGGCCCCTCAATGCAAGCCTATGGGAGGCCGTCGCGCCCCCTCCCATAGACTTATATTGAGGGGGCATTACTGTGACGTCACAAGCCTCTGCCCCGCATCACCAGTCATCCGGCACGGAGCGAAGCTCGCTCCTTGCACTGGATGTCTGGGGTGCCGCAGCCGAGATCGCGGGTGTGCCCAGCAGCAGGACCCCCGCGATCAGACATCTTATCCCCTATACTTTGGATAGGGGATAAGATGTCTAGGGGCGGAGTACCCCTTTAAGGGCTGGGCTGGGTTCCTGCTAATGGGAACTGCATTCCTGCTGTGGAAAAAGTGCAGGAACTCAGTTCCCATGAGTTCCGGCAGGACTTGAGCCCTAAATACTCACCTTCCCCAGCCGTATAGTATACAGGGGGGCATAGTGTATACTATACAGGAGCCATAAATCCTGTCACCAGACTGACAGGACTCCCTGCTCCTATAGCCCCTTTGGGCGGTATACAGTATATACAGCTATCTATAGATAGCTGTATATAGTGTATACAGAAGACGTCCACTTACCTCCCTTGCTCCTGTCCTGGACGGGTCCGTGTAGCTAGTGATGACATCATTAGGGGTGGAGCTACAAACGGGAGACAGGCTGAGGCTTAGAGTTAGCCCAATAAACAGTGCTAACCCCTAATTACTATCCCGGTACCCACCGCCACAGGGGTGCCAACAGGGCCGGAGTGTCACAAAATAAAGAGATGGAGAACCCTAATGTTTTTTTTTTTATTTATTCATAAAAACGCATACGGTTCCTCATCTTTTTATTCTCAGCCAGATACAAACCTGATATTACCAGGGTGGGAGAGGAGCATTGTTACTGGCCCTCCCCAGCCTAAATAACGCCAGCCTGTTACTGCCTAGGCCCAGGTGCGCCATTTTTTTGACACTGCAGGCCTGTTGGTACCGACTCTTCCCAGCACCCCTGTGCCTGAAAATTCAATAAAAAAAAAAAAACTACACATTGGAATTTTTTTTTTTTTAAACCAACAGTCCCCCACAGCCCTCGTTAACCATTCTATTAAAAGGGGGGGAAAAATCCAGTTCATCCGCAGCAGTCCTCCGAATCCGCCGCAATCCCCTGCACGCACGGATCTGAAATGAGAAGAAAAGAGGGAGAAAAAAAATATATATATTGGTTAGGACATTTTTGGCGCCCATATTGCAATATATTCCCAAACAGGGAGCCTCCAATTGTTGCAAAACTACAACTCCCAGCATGCCCAGACAGCCTTTGGCTGGGAGTTGTAGTTTAGCAACAGCGGGAGTCTCCCTATCTGGGAAGGCACTGCCAGAAGGGTCTATTCACATTATGCAAAACGGACAATGTGAACAGAGCCGTCTGTAGCTCCACCCCCTAATGACGTCATCAATGGGGGCGGAGCTACACTGACCCAGCCAGGACTGGATAGAAGTAAGCAGACTTCATCTTCTGTATGGCTCAAAGAAAGATGGATATATCAGCTCACCCATAAATCCACATAGACAGATATCGTTCCTCTCAGTACATCTCAGATTGGAAGCTCTGGGCTGAACACTGAAGCAGTGTCTCCAGGTGGACTCATCAGAAAAAGGTAAGGTGAAAAAGTTCGGCTCCCATGGGAGTAAAAAATATATTTTTATTGATCCATATTAAAATCCAAAAAACACAAATGGATTAAAAGTACATATGCACAGAAGGAAACACCTCCGACGCGTTTCGACTTAACAAGTCTTAGTCATGGAGATAAGTATTATAATACATGTTGCACCTTTTATACCTGGATAACAAATGACCTGTTCTATGGAGAGAGCCAGGGCACGCCCAACCCCATTCAGAGGGGAGGTGACTACTCAGGTGTGAGCATACTTAGACAATCAAATAGGGAACGGGATATATTCTAACTAAATACAAAATATATATATAAATGTAAGTATACAAAATATGAGAATATTACTCAATATATATAACTAAGGTCATGCCTATAATTAAGACCAGCTGGGAAGCGTGTGTCAAGGCATAAAATCCAATATGCTTCCCGTCTGAATAGTGTCCTATTCCAGTCACCACCTCTCCGGGGTGGACGCACCCTTTCCAAGCCAGTGAGCTCAATATCAGGAACGGCACCTGCATGTTTTTCAAGAAGATGTTTAGAAAACCCTGACATTCGTTAATTTCTAACGATAATTTGTTTTCCCTTAGTCCTAACAGTAGCACAGATGGGGTATTCCACCCCCCGCGAACTGGTAGGACAGATGGAAGTTTTATTGAACCTAATTAAACAATCAGTAAGACACACCCACAACCCCCTGTATAAGTAAGAGGGTAATCCTCTGCCTCATTGTGTAGTAACAAGAAGAACTAAAGGTAAATAATAGAAGAAAATAACTTAACTAGGGAGGGAAAGTTGTGCTACTGTTAGGACTAAGGGAAAACAAATTATCGTTAGAAATTAACGATTCCCTTACGTCCTAACCAGTAGCACAGATGGGGAAATGGCAAGCAGAAACCCTATGAGGGAGGGCTCTCATGCCTGACGGCAGATAATACTGTCCGTCCAAATGAGGAAAAATCGGCCAATCTACTGTCAAGTCTGTAGTGGGTGATAAATGTGGAGAGTGAACTCCAGGAAGCAGCTTTGCATATATGTTCCAAGGGAACAAGACTCCTTTCCGCAAAGGAGGTAGATACAGACCTGGTGGAATGAGCTTTTACAAACTCAGGAGGCTCCTTACCTTGGGATACCATGGCAATACGAATGGCATCTTTTACCCATCTACTGATGGAGGGCTTTGAAGCTTTAAGACCTCTCTTGGGTCCTGAAAAGAGAATTAGCAGATTTTCATCCTTCCGGAACTCCAAAGATCTTCTTATATAGATCTGAAGACATCTCGAGATATCTAGGCAATGAAGAGAACTATCTTCATTGGAGGATGGAGGAGGAGAAAATACTGGCAGGGATATAACTTGATTTATATTTTGGAATGATGGAACCTTAGGTATAAAGGATGGCATGAATCTGAGTAACACTCGATCCGGCAAAAATTTAGTATATGGTTCAAGTGCCGAGAGCGCTTGAAGTTCCCCAATCCTTTTGGCTGAAGTGATTGCCAGTAAAAAAGTTATTTTAATGGTAACAAACTTCATGTCCACCTCCTCCAAGGGCTCAAAGGGGGGAGATGCTAACCCCTTGAGCACCATCGATAAGTCCCATGCTGGGACAGGTTGTATAATTGTAGGTTTTAACCTTGAGGATCCCCTCAAGAATATTTTGACTAGTGGGTCTTGAGACAATGGTTTATTGAGAAAGGCAGAGATGGCTGATACCTGAACTCTGAGTGTGGAAGGAGATAGATTCTTGTCTAATCCGTCCTGGAGAAAGTTGAGGATTGTGGCAACAGCTGGATTCTGTCCAGGTAGTTGATTCTTGGAGCACCAAGACTGAAAAGTTGTCCAAATTCTTTTATAGGCTCTGTTAGTGGACTCCGCTCTGGAATGCGAGAGGGTATTCAAGACCGCACTAGAAAGCCCTTCTAGATGTGGAAGGGACTGGTCAACCTCCAGGCTGTCAGGTTGAACATTTGAAGATTTGAGCAGCTGTGAGTGTCCCCCGACACTAGTGCTTGCTCTGGGGGAAGCCTCCAGAATTGTCCCCGACTCATTTGCAAGAGTTGGGTAAACCAAGCTCTCTTGGGCCAAAATGGAATTATGGCTATGACAGAGGCTTGGTCCTGCCTGATTTTCATCAATACCCTTGGGATCAAGGAAATTGGAGGGAAGATGTAGGCCAGCCTGAACCTCCATGGGATTGAGAGAGCATCGATTGCTACTGGGTTGTCTTCCCTGTACAGGGAACAAAATCTCACCACTTTGGTGTTGAACCTTGTTGCCATAAGATCTATTTCTGGCATACCCCACCTGAGTATTATTTGTTTGAACATCTCTAGATGGAGAGACCATTCTCCAGTTGAAGTCCTCTGCTCAGGCGGTCAGCGATCACATTGAGAGATCCCCGAATGTGAACTGCCGACAGGTGGGTTAGGTTCCTCTCTGCCCAATCCAAGATCAGACCCACCTCTCTGAGGAGGCTTTGTGATCGAGTGCCTCCCTGCTTGTTGATGTACAATACAGCCGTCATGCTGTCGGATTGGATCTTTACTGCTTTCCCTTGAAGAAGAGAAGCAAGGTGGAGGAGTGCTAGTCTGATGGCTCGAATCTCGAGGAGATTGGAGGTTAACCCTCTCTCCTGAGGAGACCAAGATCCCCGCACTAACAGATCCAAGAGATGCGCTCCCCAACCTACAAGGGACGCGTTGGTAGTAAGTATGATCCAAGGGGGTTGGATCATTGACTTGCCGTCCTCGAGGTGAGACCACCATCTGAGAGAGGACCTGACTCGATAAGACAGGGAGTGGCACTTGTTTAGGCCCGAGGGCCTGAGATTCCAAGAGGCGAGCACCTCTGATTGAAGAGGGCGTAGATGCCAAAGAGCCCAAGGAACCGCATCCACGGTAGCGGACATAAGTCCCAACATCCGCATGAGAGTGCGAATGGAAACTCTCCGGGGTACAGAGAGAAAAAGGGCCGATTCCTGCACCCGAGATTTCCTCTCGGGAGAGAGGTAGAGTGTCATGGAGATTGAGTCGACTATGAAGCCGAGAAACCTCACTGAGGTAGTTGGGAGGAAATTGGATTTGGCCCAATTGACTATCCACCCTAACTGGTGAAGGAAGGATACTGCTAGTTGCAGATGTTGGGACAGGATCGCAGAAGAAGGAGCTCTGAGGAGCCAATCGTCTAGGTAGGGAACGATGCTGAGCCCCTGGAGCCTTAGAGCAGCGACTACCGCTACCACCACTTTGGTAAATGTGTGTGGGGCCGAAGAAATTCCAAACGGGAGGGCTACAAACTGGAGGTGTTTTAGAACTCCCCCTACCTGAACTGCGATCCTTAGATACTTTCTGGATACCGGATGAATAGGAATATGAAGGTAAGCATCCTTTAGATCCAGAGTAGCCAGGTAATCCCCTGGCGAGATGAGGTTGACCACAGATAGAATAGTTTCCATACGAAAGCGTTTGTGCTTCACATACTGATTGAGATATCTCAGATCTATAATCATCCGCCAGTCTCCTGTTACCTTGGGAACTAGGAAGACTGGAGAATAAATTCCTGACCCCCGCTCTGAAGAGGAACTTCCTCTAAGGCATTCTTCTGGATGTATTCCAGAATGTAGGTTTCTAGCGCCCCCTGTTTGATTGGTGAAAAAACTCTTGTCTCCACATAATTGGATGGGGGAATTGATTCGAGGTCTATCGAATAACCATCCGAGATTAATCTCAGGACCCAAGGATCCTGAATGTGGAGGGACCAGGCGCTTAAAAAGTGGTGAAGACGACCACCAACTGGAATCTGGGGGGCAGGATGGGAAACTGGAAAGGTCACCTCGGCAAGGAACCCAGAGCTTCGTAGAAGCCCGCAGTCAGAGCTTTCTGTTGTCTTTGGAGCCACGGGAGCGTTTTCCGCCCCGGCGTTGATTACCCCATTCTCTCTGAGGCTTAGGCTGGGGGGCTGATCCGCCCCCAGAACGCCGGCCTCGACCACGAAAGGAGGAATGAGGAAGGGACTTGCCTTTCTTGTCAGAAAGTCCCTCCATAATGCGGTCCAGCTCAGCTCCGAAAAGAATGCCGGGTTCGTAAGGCATAGCACATAAGGTGTTCTTGGAAGAGTTGTCAACCTTCCAAGGTTTTAACCATAGAGGACGTCGTCCAGCAGAAGCCAGGGCCATAGACTTGGAGGCCAATTTAAGATGCTGGGTGGAAGCATCGCACAAAAAATCAACGGCCAGATTGGACGTCTTGAAGGATGAAAGAATTTCATCTCTAGGAACCCCCTGGTCCAAATCCGACTGGATGTTAGAAAGACGGGTCTTCAAAAAGTTTTCTACCTCAGAGCAAGCTATCGCCACTGATGCAGACGCAGAAGCAGTGGAGTAGGAGCGCCTCATGGCACAGTCAGCCTTTCGATCCATTGGATCCTGCAAGGAAGACCCATCCTCAGCAGGGACCACTGTCCTCTTGGACAGTTTGGCAACTGCCATGTCAACCTTAGGGACAGGGCCCCAGGAAGAAAGCTGAGATTCCTGTATAGGAAACATGGTCTTAAATCTTTTAGTTAAGACCGGACCCTTTTCTGGTTTTTTCCATTCCGTTCTAAGCACGGACAGAAGGGTATCATCCGCTTTAAAGACCCTAGGTCCCTTAGAGGCGGAGGTAGAGGCTTCCCCGGGATCAACATCCTGGTCCCCCGACCGGATGGATCTCAGAAGACGGTGGGTCTTTTCCAGCGGAAAAAAATAAGATGCAGTGACCTCCTCATCCGAAGAGGAGGACTTGGAATCTTCTCTCTCCTGATCCACAGACATCTCCATTCTGGGAGGTGAAGAAGGTCTGGCGCGTTTCTGAGAGACAACGTGTTTCAGCTCCTCAATAGAGGCTTGCATAGCCGACATGTTAGAGGAGACCCACACATACATATCTTGGACTGTAGGTTCAGTCTGATGGGAAGGTAGAGACTTAGCCCTACAAGGAGGGCACCTGGAAAATTCATAATTATCCTCCAGGGGAGTATTGCAGTCATGGCAAGAGAGGTGCTTGCGCTTGGCGGATCTTTTTGCCAAGCCTTCACGATCTCCTGAGCCCTCGGTCGACATATCTAGGTAAATATGAGAGGAGTGATTAGATAATGTAGCGGCAAGAAAAAATTGCGGCTAGCTAAAATATAATTAAAATACCCAAAGTTCTCAGCAAGAGACCAGGTAAGATAGAGAGATAGGGAAACAGTAGTATCCGCAAGGATGCACTACTAGACTCAAAAAGACAGGACTGTGGAAGTACCAACAGCTCTGCGCTCTAGGAGGCTGAATGGCAGCCTAGGGGGAGTTTAAATATCCTCCTGGCTGGCGCCAAAACAAGACTCCGCCCACAAGGCGGAGTTGCAGAAAAAAGAAATCCTGTCTTACAAAAAACAGGAGGAAAAGGAACCCTATTAGTTAGAGGGTTATAGAAGAGGCTCCTCGCTCGGTTTCGCCGCATTATTGGCAAAAACGGCGCAAAAAACCGAGCCGGGAGCGAAGAGAGAAACAGGAAGTGACGTCAGACGCCGCTGACGCACTCCCGGCCGGGGCCGCGATTGGAGTCGCGGCTCCGAGGAATAGAAGCAGATGGGCGAAAACTAAGCCCAGAACTGCAAGTAAGAAAATCCCCCCCCCCCCCCCCTCCAACAGGAGTAAGGGGGTCACCATCTGTCCCACTGTCCGGGAGGACAGAAAAAAACACAATGAGGCAGAGGATGACCCTCTTACTTATACAGGGGGTTGTGGGTGTGTCTTACTGATTATTTAATTAGGTTCAATAAAACTTCCATCTGTCCTACCAGTTCGCGGGGGGTGGAATACCCCATCTGTGCTACTGGTTAGGACGTAAGGGAAAGATCGATTACCTACTCTTTGGTTGTCAGATATATTAACCCTTTAAGGACCCAGCCAATTTTCACTGTAGGACCCGGCCATTTTTTGCACATCTGACCACTCACTTTAAGCATTAATAACTCTGGAATGCTTTTACCTTTCATTCTGATTCCGAGATTGTTTTTTCGTGACATATTCTACTTTACATTAGTGGTAAAATTTTGTCGATCCTTGCATCGTTTCTTGGTGAAAAATTCAAAAATTTGATGAAAAAATTGAAAATGTTGCTTTTTTCTAACTTTGAAGCTCTCTGCTTATAAGGAAAATTAATATTCCAAATAAATTATATATTGATTCACATATACAACATGTCTACTTTATGTTTGCATCATAACGTTGACATGTTTTTACTTTTGGAAGACACCAGAGGGCTTCAAAGTTCAGCAGCAATTTTCAAATTTTTCACAAAATTTTCAAAATCAAAATTTTTCAGGGACCAGTTCCGTTTTGAAGTGGATTTGAAGGGCCTTCTTATTAGAAATACCCCAAAAATTACCCCATTATAAAAACTGCACCCCCCAAAGTATTCAAAATGACATTCAAAAGGTTTGTTAACCCTTTAGGTGTTTCACAGGAATAGCAGCAAATTGAAGGAGAAAATTCAAAATCTTCATTTTTTACACTGGCATGTTCTTGTAGATCCAGTTTTTTTATTTTTACAAGGGGTAAAAGGAGAGAAATCTTCCTAAAATGTGTAGCCCAATTTCTCTCGAGTAAGGAAATACCTCATATGTGTATGTCAAGTGTACGGCGGGCGCAGTAGAGGGCTCAGAAGGGAAGGAGCGACAATGGGATTTTGGAAAGTGAGTTTTTCTGAAATGGTTTTTGTGGGGCATGTCGCATTTAGGAAGCCCCTATGGTGCCAGAACAGCAAAAAAAAAAACACATGGCATACCATTTTAGAAACTACACCCCTCAAGGAACACATCAAGGGGTACAGTGAGCCTTAAAACCTCACAGGTGTTTGACGACTTTTTGCTAAAATCGGATGTGTAAATGAGAAAAAAAAATGTTTTCACTAAATTGCTGGTTTTCCCCCACATTTTATATTTTTACAAGGGGTAATAGGAGAAAATGACCCCCAAAATTTGTAACCCCATTTCTTATGAGTATGGAAATACCCCATGTGTGGACATCAAGTGATCTGCTGGCGCACTACAATGCTCAGAAGAGAAGGAGCGCTATTGAGCTTTTGAAGACAGAATTTGGTTGGAATAGAAGTCGGGGGCCATGTGCGTTTACAAAGCCCCCCCGTGGTGCCAGAACAGTGGACACCCCCACGTGACCCCATTTTGGAAACTACACCACCCACAGAATTTAATAAGGGGTGCAGTGAGTTTTTACACCCACTGGCGTTTGACAGATCTTTGGAACAGTGGGCTGTGCAAATGAAAAATTAAATTTTTCATTTTCACGGACCACTGTTCCAAAAATCTGTCAGACACCTGTGGGGCGTAAATGCTCACTGCACCCCTTATTACATTATGTGAGGGGTGTAGTTTCCAAAATTGGGTCATATGTGGGGGGTTCCATTGTTCTGGCTCTATGAGGGCTTTGTAAACACACGTAGCCTTCAATTCCGGACAAATTTTATCTTCAAAATCCCAATGGTGCTCCTTCTCTTCTGAGCATTGTAGTTCGCCCGCCAAGTACTTTACATCCACATATGGGGTATGCTCTTACTCAGAAAATGGGGTTACAAATTTTGAGGGGCTTTTTTCCTATGTTTCCTTGTGAAAATGAAAAATTTTGGGTCACACCAGCATTTTTGTGAAAATTTTTTTTTTTCATTTTTCCATCCAAATTCGTCAAACACCTGTGGGGTGTAAAGGCTCACTATACCCCTTGTTACTTTGCGTGAGGGGTGTAGTTTCCAAAATGGGGTCACATGTGGGTATTTATGTTTTTGCGTTTATGTCAGAACTGCTGTAAAATCAGCCACCCCTGTGCACATCACCAATTTAGGCCTCAAATGTACATAGTGCGCTCTCACTCTTGAGCCTTGTTATGCGCCCGCAGAGCATTTTGCGCCCACATCTGGGGTATTTCTGTACTCAGGAGAAATTGCGTTACAAATTTTGGGGGGCTTTTTTTCCTTTTAACACTTGTGAAAATAAAAAGTAAAGGACAACACCAGCATGTTAGTGTAAAATTTTAATTTTTTTTACACTGACAGGCTGGTGTAGCCCCCAACTTTTCCTTTTCATAAGGGGTTAAAGGAGAAAAAGCCCCCCAAAATTTGTAACGCAATTTCTCCCGATTACGGAGATACCCCATATGTGGCCCTAAACTGTTTCCTTGAAATACGACAGGGCTCTGAAGTGAGAGCGCCATGCGCATTTGAGGACTAAATTAGGGATTGCATAGGGGTGGACATAGGGGTATTCTACGCCAGTGATTCCCAAACAGGGTGTCTCCAGCTGTTGCTAAACTCCCAGCATGCCTGGACAGTCAGTGGCTATCCGGAAATGCTGGGAATTGTTGTTTTGCAACAGCTGGAGGCTCCATTTTGGAAACACTGCCGTACAATACATTTTTCATTTTTATTGGGGGGACAGTGTAAGGGGGTGTATGTGTAGTGTTTTACCCTTTATTATGTGTTAGTGTAGTGTTTTTAGGGTACAGTCACACTGGCGGGTTACAGTGAGCTTCCCGCTAGAAATTTGCGCTGCGGCGAAAAGTTTGCCGCAGCTCATACTTGAAGCAGGAAACTTACTGTAAACCCGCCCGTGTGAATGTACCCTGTACGTTCACATGGGGGGGGCAAACCTCCAGCTGTTTCAAAACTACAACTCCCAGCATGTACTGACAGACCGTGCATGCTGGGAGTTGTAGTTTTGCAACAGCTGGAGGCACACTGGTTGGAAAACCTTCAGTTAGGTTCTGTTACCTAACTCAGTATTTTCCAACCAGTGTGCCTATAGCTGTTGCAAAACTACAACTCCCAGCATGTACTGATCGTCGAAGGGCATGCTGGGAGATCTAGTTATGCAAAAGCTGGAGGTACGCAACTACAACTCCCAGCATGCCGAGACAGCTGTTTCGGCATGCTGGGATTTGCAGTTTTGCAACATCTGGAGGGCTACAGAAAGAGACCACTGCACTGTGATCTCCAAACTGTGGACCTCCAGATGTTGCAAAACTACAAATTCCAGCATGCACAGACAGCAAACAGCTATGTGGGCATGCTGGGAGTTGTAGTTTTGCAAGATCTAGAGTGCTACAGTATAGAGATCACTGTGCAGTGGTCTCTAAACTGTAGACCTCCAGCTGTTGCAAAACTGCATCTCCCACCATGCCCAGCAGCTGTCTGGGCATGCTGGGAGTTGTAGTTTTGCAACATCTGGAGGGCTACAGTCTCAGACTGTAGCCCTCTAGATGTTGCTAGGCAACTTACCGGCTTCCGTCGGATCCAGGGAGCCGTCCTGCCGCACGACATCGCCGCCCGCGCCGATCACCGCCGCCGATCCGGTCCCGCAGCTTCCACCAACGGGTAAGTGGATCTTCGGCGTTCGGTCCCCGTCATTTCCCCGTCCTGCCCCGCCTATTGTGGGTGGGCAGAACGGGGAAAATGAAAGTAAACCCCCCCCCCCCCCTAATCTGCTATTGGTGGTCGCGTCTAGACCACCAATAGCAGAGATAGGAGGGGTGGCACCTCTGCCACCTCACTCCTATGGCTACAGGGGGATCGTGGGTGTCTTAGACACCCGCGATCCCCCTTCTATTCCGGGTCACCATAGACCCGAATGACCCGGAATCGGCACAAATCGCAAGTGTGAATTCCCTTGCGATTTCCGCCGATCGCCGACATGGGGGGGTCTGATATCAGCAGTCACCCCGGCCCGGTCCCCGTCCGGCGCGCGGCGGGGACCGAAATTCCCACGGGCGTACAGACCCAGGTACAGAAGGCGTATCCATACGCCCTAGGTCCTGTACGGGTTAAGGTGTTCCTGAATACGAATTTTTAATTTACGACTAGTACACCCAATATACTGTAAATTGCATGCTTTACACACCAAACTGTATATCACATGGTGGGTTTGACATTTGATGAAACTCTTTATGCCATATATTTTTGTTATTAACACAAGATGAAAAATTAGAACTGTTGGACATGTATTTACATGTTTTGCATCTATTATGTTCACATTGGTAACTACCTTTTACTGTGAGCCAGGTATCTTTATTATGTTTAGAGGTAATATCACTGGGAGAAAGTTGCTGATGTAAAGATCGTGCCTTTTTAGGCATGACTCTGATACCCTGGCTCACAATGTGCGACATAGTGGAATCATAGTGCAAAACCGGTAGATGTTTAAATATTATTTTTTTGATGTCATAAAATTTATTAGAAAATGCTGTAGTGAAAGTAGGTAAATTATTGCTATTTTCAGCTAAATTAATCTGGGGTTTATCAAGTAAATAATAATCAGAAGATTTAGAATTAACAATGTCTTCCGCTCTAGCAATTGTATGATGTGAATAGCCCCTCTCTCTAAGACGTTTTTTGATATCTGTACATGATGTTATGTATGACTGTTGTTTGGAAGAGGCTCTTCTCGCTCTGACAAATTCACCTATAGGTAAATTCTGTATGACATGTTTTGGGTGACAGCTTGATGCGTGTAATAGACTATTTCCCGCACATGGCTTGCGGTACAGCTTGGTGTGTATGCATGCATTATTTATGTCTCCAATCAGGGTAACATCCAAAAAATCTATTTCTGATTGAGATAAATTCGAAGTAAATACCAGGGAAAAATCATTGCTATTCAAATAAAAAAGAAAATCGCGTGCTTGACATGTCGTCCCCCTCCATATAAGGAGGAGGTCATCAATGTATCTCCCGTACCAACCGACCAAAGATTGGAAAGGGTTGGCAGGGGAGAACAGGACGACCTCCTCCCAATATGCCATGTAGAGATTAGCTAGGGAGGGTGAGAACTTGGAACCCATCGGACATCCGGTTACCTGCAAATAATAGGAATTATCAAAATTAAAAAAATTATGATGTAAAAGAAAGCATAAGACCTGTAATATATATTCCTGTAAATCCAGATTGTAGTTACTATATTTCTGCAAATGATAAGCTATGGCACTCACTGCCCTATCGTGCGGTATGCACGTATATAGAGCAGTGATGTCACAAGACAACCAGCTTTCGCTCTCTGTCCATCTTATGTTTTTAACTGCTTGGAGTAAAGATTTGGTATCTTTAATAAATCCAGCTGTGCGACCTGTTAAGGGTTGCAAAAGGTTGTCCAACCACTCGCTAAGTCTCTCAAGCAAGGAATCAATCCCCGCAACTATTGGTCTGAGAGGAGGGGGAAATTGGTTTTTGTGCAGCTTGGGTAAAGCATGGAAAATAGGACATTTGATGTATGGAGGTGACATATAGTCTGCTTGTTTCTCTGTGATGATTGACAGCGCTACCCCATCCTGTAATAATTTCTTGAGTTTAGTCCTGATTGTGTTTGTGGGGTCCTCATTTAATTTACAATATGTCCTTGTATCTTCCAGCATTTGTAATATTAGTTGTTTGTATAGCATTATATCCATAACTGCCACAGATCCTCCTTTATCCGACTGTCGGATTATTAACCCCTTCCCACAGAATGTCATATATAAACGCCGGGTTGTGCAGTGCGTTCGCGCATCCCGGCGTTTATAAATGACATTCAGTTAACCCGGCGATGCGCAGCATCGCACGGGTTAACTGGCAGAAGTCCCGCTGTTTCCAGCAGGGGACAACTTCTGCTTCACCCCCCAGGACCATCCATTGATGGTCCTGGTCAGCGATCACTGTGATTGGTCCCTGTGGACTAATCACAGTGATCTGGGGTGAAAGTTCAGATCCCCCGCACTGCCCGCCCCTGGAAGTCGGGCAGAACGGGGGACGAAGGCTGCAGGGGCTCGCGGGGACCTGCGGCACACGGGGGGAACACGTGGGGACCGGCGGACTTACCTGGAGCAGCGGCGGGACCGAGGAGCAGCGGCAGGACCGGCCACGTGGACGAGCAGCGACGGGACCGGCAGGTAAGTATGTAGTCCTCAGAGGCAGCAGTGAAGATCTTCACTGCTGCTTCTAGGAGTCTGAAAACTACAACTCCCAGCATGCCTAGACAGCCTTTGGCTGTCTGGGCATGCTGGGAGTTGTAGTTTTGCAACATCTGGAGGGCCCCAGTTTGGAGACCATTGTATAATGGTCTCCAATCTGTGCTCTTCCAGCTGTTGCAAAACTACAACTCCCAGTATGCACTGACTGTCCAGGCATGCTGGGAGTTTTAGTTCAGCAACATCTGGCCCTTCAGATGTTGCCGAACTACAACTCCCAGCATGCCCTTCAGTTGTCTGGGCATGCTGGGAGTTATAGTTTTGCAACAACTGGAGACACACTGGTTGGGAAACCTTGTCTGTTTCTAACTCAGTGTTTCCTAACCTGTGTGCCTCCAGCTGTTGCAAAACTATGACTCCCAGCATGCACTAACAGACCATGCATGCTGGGAGTTGTGGTTTTGCAACAGCTGGTGCAACCCTCCCCCGTGAATGTACAGGGTACATTCACATGGGCAAGGCTTTTACAGTGGGTTTCTCGCATCTTGAGATGCAGCAAATTTTGCGCTGGGAAACTCGCTGTAATCCCCCGCCCATGTGACTGTACCCTAAAAACACTACACTACACTAACACAAAATAAAATAAAAAGTTAAAAACACTACATATACACATACTCCTACACAGCCCCCCTCCCCCAATAAGAACGTCCAGTACACCACTGTTTCCAAAGCAGAGCTTCCAGCTGTTGAAAAACAACAACTCCCAGTATTGCCGGACAGCCGTTGACTGTCCACGCATGCTGGGAGTTTTGCAACAGCTGGAGGCACCCTGTTTGGGAATCACTGGCGTAGAATACCCCTATGTCCACCCCTATGCAAATCCCTAATTTAGGCCTCAAATGCACATGGCGCTCTCACTTTGGAGCCCTGTCGTATTTCAGGGCAACAGTTTAGGGCCACATATGGGGTATCGCTGTACTCGGGAGAAATTGTGTTACAAGGTTTGGGGGGCTTTTTCTTCTTTAACCCTTCATGAAAAGGAAATGTTGGGGTCTACACCAGAATGTTAGTGTAAATTTTTTTTATTTTTTACACTAACATGCTGATGTTGCCCTATACTTTACATTTTCACAAGAGGTAAAAGGGAAAAAAGCCCCCCAAAATTTGTAACGCAATTTCTCCCGACTACAGAGATACCCCATATGTGAGCGCAAAGGGCTCTGGGGGCGCACAACAAGGCCCAGAAGGGAGAGCGCACCATGTACATTTGAGGTGATTTGCACAGGGGTGGCTGATTGTTACAGCAGTTTTGACAAACGCAAAAAAAAAAAACCCCCACATGTGACCCCATTTCGGAAACGACACCCCTCACGGAATGTAATGAGGGGTGCAGTGAGAATTTACCCCCCACAGGTGTCTGACGGATCTTTGGAACAGTGGTCCGTGAAAATGAAAACTTGTACAGCCCACTGTTCCAAAGATCTGTCAGACACCAGTGGGGGACAAATGCTCACTGTACCCCTTGTTATGTTCCTCAAGGGGTCTAGTTTCCAAAATGGTATGCCATGTGGGTATTTTTTGCTGTCCTGGCACCATAGGGGCTTCCTAAATGCAACATGCTCCCCGAGCAAAATTTGTTCTCAAAAAGCCAAATATGACTCCTTCTCTTCTGAGCATTGTAGTTCGCCCATAGTGCACTTCAGGTCAACTTATGGGGTACCTCCATACTCAGAAGAGATGGGGTTACAAATTTTGGTGGGTATTTTCTGCTATTAACCCTTGCAAAAAGGTGAAATTAGGGGGGAAACACATTTTAGTGGAAATTTTTTTTTTACATATGCAAAAGTCGTGAAACACCTGTGGGGTAATAAGGCTCACTTTATTCCTTATTACATTCCTCAAGGGGTCTAGTTTCCAAAATGGTATGCCATGTGTTTTTTTTTTTGCTGTTCTTGCACCATAGGGGCTTCCTAAATGTGACATGCCCCCCGAGCAAAATTTGCTCTCAAAAAGCCAAATATGACTCGTTCTCTTCTGAGCGTTGTAGTTCGCCCATAGTGCACTTCAGGTCAACTTATGGGGTACCTCCATACTCAGAAGAGAAGGGGTTACAAATATTGGGGGGTATTTCCTGCTATTAACCCTTGGAAAAATGTGAAATTTGGGGGGAAACACACATTTTAGTGAAAAAAAATATTTTTTTTTTACATATGCAAAAGTCGTGAAACACCTGTGGGGTATTAAGGCTCACTTTATTCCTTGTTATGTTCCTCAAGGGGTCTAGTTTCCAAAATGGTATGCCATGTGAGGGTTTTTTGCTGTTCTGGCACCATAGGGGCTTCCTAAATGCAACATGCCCCCCAAAAACCATTTCAGAAAAACGTACTCTCCAAAATCCCCTTATCGCTCTTTCCCTTCTGAGCCCTCTACTGCGCCCGCCGAACACTTTACATAGACCTATGAGGTATGTGCTTACTCGAGAGAAATCAGGCTACAAATATAAGTATACATTTTCTCCTTTTACCCCTTGTAAAAATTCAAAAATTGGGTCTACAAGAACATGCGAGTGTAAAAAATGAAGATTGTGAATTTTCTCCTTCACTTTGCTTCTATTCCTGTGAAACACCTAAAGGGTTAAAATGATGACTGAATGTCATTTTGAATACTTTGGGGGGTGCAGTTTTTATAATGGGGTCTTTTGTGGGGTATTTCTAATAAGAAGACCCTTCAAATCCACTTCAAACCTGAACTGGTCCCTGAAAAATAGTGAGTTTGAACATTTTGTGAAAAATTGGAAAATTGCTGCTGAACTTTGAAGCCCTCTGGTGTCTTCCAAAAGTAAAAACTCGTCACTTTTATGATGCAGACATAAAGTAGACATATTGTATATGTGAATAAAAAAATTTTTTATTTGTAATATCCATTTTCCTTACAAGCAGAGAGCTTCAAAGTTAGAAAAATGCTAAATTTTCTAATTTTTCATCAAATTTTAGGATTTTTCACAAGGAAAGGATGCAAGTTACCACAAAAATTTACCACCATGTTAAAGTAGAATATGTCACGAAAAAACAATCTCTGAATCAGAATGATAACTAAAAGCATTCCAGAGTTATTAATGTTTAAAGTGACAGTGGTCAGATGTGCAAAAAACGCTCTGGTCCTTAAGGCCAAAATGGGCTTGGTCCTGAAGGGGTTAAAGATTAGTTGTCAGTTAACTCTTTTAAAGCTTTTCTTTGAAGGACCGTAAGATTGTGTTTTTTATATGTGGTTTTTTCCTGGTACAACTTTATTAGATTCGCTTCTACTCTAGTCTGAAAAGTGTCCATACCTTCAGTATGTGAGTTGATAGGATAAAAATCCGGATTTCTGGTAGAATATGTCTGAATTGTATCTGAGAAAACAAAATCCTCATCGACATCTTGTTGCAAATCTACCAACATCTGTGCAGTAATATGATCTTGAAATTCACTATGCAATGGTATCCTACTATGTCCACGTATATTCAAAGGGTCAATGTAAGTGGTATCATTGGACGCAAAATTATCCTCCGGGTCAATATAAAAAAAAAGTTTTTTAACAGTCAAAAGTCTCATAAATGTATTCACATCAAGAAGTGTTTGATATAAATCAAAGTCACATGTTGGTACGAATGTCAAACCTTTCTCCAACACTTGAATTTGTGTTTCACTCAGAATCTGTGCTGAAAGATTAATTACTGAATAATTTATTGCTTGTAATTCCGGTGGTATTTGTTGGGTCTTTTGTACACTGTTCTTGTGTTTCCTCCCCGATCTGTGTCGTTTGCGTTTTCTTTTCTGTATTGCGTTGTGTTCAATGGAGGGGGACGACATGTCAAGCACGCGATTTTCTTTTTTATTTGAATAGCAATAATTTTTCCCTGGTATTTACTTCGAATTTATCACAATCAGAAATTGATTTTTTGGATGTTACCCTGATTGGAGACATAAATAATGCATGCATACACACCAAGCTGTACCGCAAGCCATGTGCGGGAAATAGTCTATTACACGCATCAAGCTGTCACCCAAAACATGTCATACAGAATTTACCTATAGGTGAATTTGTCAGAGCGAGAAGAGCCTCTTCCAAACAACAGTCATACATAACATCATGTACAGATATCAAAAAACGTCTTAGAGAGAGGGGCTATTCACATCATACAATTGCTAGAGCGGAAGACATTGTTAATTCTAAATCTTCTGATTATTATTTACTTGATAAACCCCAGATTAATTTAGCTGAAAATAGCAATAATTTACCTACTTTCACTATAGCATTTTCTAATCAAATTTATGACATCAAAAAAATAATATTTAAACATCTACCGGTTTTGCACTATGATTCCACTATGTCGCACATTGTGAGCCAAGGTATCAGAGTCGTGCCTAAAAAGGCACGATCTTTACATCAGCAACTTTCTCCCAGTGATATTACCTCTAAACATAATAAAGATACCTGGCTCACAGTAAAAGGTAGTTACCAATGTGGACATAATAGATGCAAAACATGTAAATACATGTCCAACAGTTCTAATTTTTCATCTTGTGTTAATAACAAAAATATATGGCATAAAGAGTTTCATCAATTGTCAAACCCACCATGTGATATACAGTTTGGTGTGTAAAACATGCAATTTACAGTATATTGGGTGTACTAGTCGTAAATTAAAAATTCGTATTCAGGAACACCTTAATATATCTGACAACCAAAGAGTAGGTAATCGATCTATGTCAGGGTTTTCTAAACATCTTCTTGAAAAACATGCAGGTGCCGTTCCTGATATTGAGCTCACTGGCTTGGAAAGGGTGCGTCCACCCCGGAGAGGTGGTGACTGGAATAGGACACTATTCAGACGGGAAGCATATTGGATTTTATGCCTTGACACACGCTTCCCAGCTGGTCTTAATTATAGGCATGACCTTAGTTATATATATATTGAGTAATATTCTCATATTTTGTATACTAACATTTATATATATATATATATTTTGTATTTAGTTAGAATATATCCTGTTCCCTATTTGATTGTCTAAGTATGCCACACCTGAGTAGTCACCTCCCCTCTGAATGGGGTTGGGCGTGCCCTGGCTCTCTCCATAGAACAGGTCATTTGTTATCCAGGTATAAAAGGTGCAACATGTATTATAATACTTATCTCCATGACTAAGACTTGTTAAGTCGAAACGCGTCGGAGGTGTTTCCATCTGTGCATATGTACTTTTAATCCATTTGTGGTTTTTGGATTTTAATATGGATCAATAAAAATAGATTTTTTACTTCCATGGGAGCCGGACTTTTTCACCTTACCTTTTTCTGATTCATCTTCTGTATACAGCTATAGATAGCTTTATAGAGTGTATACCAATCAAAAGTTTTAACCCACTGTCCAGCAGTGTAAGTTAACTCTACCTTTGCCGGGCTTGCGCATAGTGCACAGCTCAGCAATGGGTTAAGTGAGCCAGCAGTGTGTATACTGTATACATTGCAGGCTCACTGTAAATTCTTGCTGGGCAGTAGACATAGGATGCATATCTACTGCTCAATATCAGCTGTTCTCCCAGCTCTGTAGCTGTGAGTACAGCTGATCACGACATTCCCTTCAGGAGGATTGCAGCGGGTGTCAGGAGAAGTGACATCCGCTGTGATCTGTCCCTTACTGCAGGTACTACTGCTCCCAACATGGAGCACACACTGCTCCATGCTGGCAGCTGTAGCACCTGCATTAATAGACAGATCACAGTGAGTGTCCCTCCTGACACCCGCTGTGATCCTCCTGTATAATGTATAGATGCGGGCGGCCGCTCTTCTATGGTCCCCTGCACTGACGTGTATATACACACACCTATTCATATTTCCCACAGAGAGTTGTGATTGGCTGGAACCATCTTGCCAATCACAGCTCTCTGTGGGAAAGATAAATATATATATATATATATATATATATATATATATATATATATATATATATATATATATATATATATGGTAGTGCAGAGGACCATAGAAGAGCGGCATCTATACATTATACAAAAGGATTGCAACGGACCCGGGGCGATCTGTCAGTTAGTACAGGTACTACTACTCCCATCATGGGACAGTGTGTTCCATGCTGGGAGTTGTAGTACTACCTAAAAAAATAAATAAAGTGAACACACACACACACACACACTATATTTTTATTATTGTCGGCTACATTTTTAGTGCTCTACCCGCACACATAAATTGATCCCTGTTAAAAAATGTAAACGAGTTATATAAAAAAAATAAAAATAAAAGAATAAAAGCTGCTGGCAAAAACGGCAAAGTTAAAACCCACATGGTGTTTTTCTTGGCGATTTCTCACTCCCATAGACTTCTATGGGAGGAAAACGCCAAGAGTCTCAACAAGAGGTAGTTTTTTTAAACACTGCCAATTAGCCCAAAAACGCCAAAAGGATTTAAAAATGCCAAACTGAAAAACACCAAGTGGATATGGCATTTTGCAGTTAACTATTGACTTGCAGCTAACATCTGCACGCCATGCGGCAGAATGGGCGTTTTGTCATTTTTGCAAAGAAAAAAAAACACACACACACACACACACACAACAACTGGAAACCTAGCCTTACACATCAGATTTTAACGAAAATTCATCAAACACCTGTGAGGTGTTGGGTTCACTGTCAGGCCCGGACTGGCCTGGGGCCGCTTTGAGATGTGGCTGCGTGCATTTTTTTCCCCTCCAGCAGCCGCTAGGGCCGGATCATCATTGGCGCTCATGGAGCGCCTGCTCCCTGCCCGTGCCCACAGGGGGCCCCCACGGTCACGTTAGGGACATCCCTGTGTCCCAAAAAATATTTTCGGGACACAAGGATGCCCCGGTTACCTCTCTACGACCGCTGGCCCTTAATGCCAAAATGACCTCGGTCCTTAAAGGGGTTGAAATCAGAGAACAGCATTATCAGAGTTGATGAAAATGCAAGGGGTAGTGTTAAAGCCGGCAAACCTGTGGTATGGCCAACTGACAAATACAAAGTTAAAGCACTTTGCCAGCTAAATGCTATAAACTGATACAAACATCTATCCTCCAATCCATTTAATATGTTTCAAACACAATTATTTGATATTTTTTGATAAATCCTTTGAGCAAGGAATCATTACGAAGATGGTCTTGGAAGGTTTAAAAAGGTCCAAATGCAAGTTATACTGACCCTATATCTGCTACCAAAGATTCACAAGAATCACCGGGACGCTCTATCATCTCTGGTTGCAGTGTATTATATGAACCTACATGCAGATTTTTAGACCATTACTTAAAACCTTGTGTTAAAGATTTTCCATTGTACATTACGGATTCTGGTTAAGTTATACAAAGACTTGATGGGGTAAAATTGGAAAAAGACATGTTTCTTGTGACGTACAATCACTTTATACTTGCATAAAATCATTGTCAAGGATTGTCTGCCACTTCTTACAAATGCGGGGGGCTAGACCCAGAAATTTTTGATTTGCAGTATTTACTTCACCATAACTTTTTTCTTTTTAAGGACAAATTCTATCTTCAAGCAGAAAGAACTATCCTATGATACATTACCACATGGACAAGTCATATCTTAGAAGAGATTTATAGATTCCCTTTTTGTATGGGAAGATACGTTGGAAACTTTGGAATATTTTCCTCTCTCTGATCCTAACCGTAACAATTGTATCATCAGTTTGACACATGTCATTAGACAAGACAGTATTCATTTCCTTGACTAACAAATTTTTACATATGATATTGGACACATTTACACTGATAGGGATGACCCTTATTTTCCTAATGACTGATCAATATATTAATATTAAAATGCCATTGCTCCTGGAAATATATCTGTTCCCTTACTCTTTAACCCAGATATTTCAGAATGCTTAATGCAAAACATTTCATCTTATCGCTTTGCCCTTTCACTAAGACTAGAGCCTTGAGATGGAGACTCTGAATACAGGACGTCTAAACATTGGACTTCGTGGAAAGATGAAGAAATCTCAAGCTAGAAGCCTTGCAAGATAAAGACTTATGCTACACCACAAATGACTTATCAGCATATAGGATGATGCATAGTTTTATCCTTCAACCCTATACTCAGAATATTATCTGTTTGTGACTCTGGACCGAGACCTTGTCATGGCGCCATTCAGGAGTATAAAGACAAAACATCTGATGAGCAGAGAACTTTTTCCAAGAAATTAATGGACACTAGATATGCTAAAATAAACGGACACAATATTTGAACAACCAATCAGAATGTAATATGCTAATTGTGATGTCATAATCAATCCTGCTACTTTGCACAATGTTAAAACCAACTGTTTCTTCATGAATTAAAGCAGAACTCCCCGGGGTACCAAAGGGGGAACCCATGCCAACCTGGCCTAGTGTGAATTCTTAAGTCGGAAATTAGAATAACTGTAGTCACTCACAGATTACTCCATCCTTAACAACACCACGGTATTTGGCAAGCAGACTAGTTTAACCTCTTAACCCCTTAAGGACTCAGGGTTTTTCCGTTTTTGCACTTTCGTTTTTTCCTCCTTACCTTTTAAAAATCATAACCCTTTAAATTTTCCACCTAAAAATCCATATTATGGCTTATTTTTTGCGTCACCAATTCTACTTTGCAGTGACATCAGTCATTTTACCCAAAAATTCATGACGAAACGGAAAAAAAATCATTGTGCGACAAAATCGAAGAAAAAACGCTATTTTGTAACTTTTGGGGGCTTCCGTTTCTACGCAGTGCATATTTCGGCAAAAATGACACCTTATTATTCTGTAGGTCCATACGGTTAAAATGATACCCTACTTATATAGGTTTGATTTTGTCGTACTTCTGGAAAAAATCATAACTACATGCAGGAAAATTTATACGTTTAAAAATGTCATCTTCTGACCACTATAACTTTTTTATTTTTCCACATACAGGGCGGTATGAGGGCTCATTTTTTGCGCCGTGATCTGAAGTTTTTATCGGTATGATTTTTGTTTTGATCTGACTTTTTGATCACTTTTTCTTTATTTTTATGAAAAAGTGACCAAAATACGCTTTTTTTGACTTTTGAATTTTTTTGCGCGTACGCCATTGACCGTGCGGTTTAATTAATGATATTTTATAGTTCGGACATTTACGCACGCGGCGATACCACATATGTTTATTTTTATTTACACTTTAATTTTTTTTATGGGAAAAGGGGGGTGATTCAAACTGTTATTAGGGAAGGGGTTAAATGACCTTTATTAACACTTTATTTTTACTTTTTTTTTGCAGTGTTATAGGGACCTATAACATTGCACACACTGATCTCTCATCCTGATCACAGGCACGGAGCAGTCATTCATCGATCGGACACCGCGGAGGCAGGTAAGGGCCCTCTCGGCGTCCTGCAAGCTGTTCGGGACGCCGCGACTGACTAGCCGGGATACTTTCACTTTAGAAGCGGCGGTCAGCTTCTAAAGGGTTAATACCGCACATCGCCGCGATCGGCGATGTGTGGTATTAGCCGTGGGCCGCGGTATTAGCCGCGGGTCCCGGCCGTTGATCAGCGCCGGGACAGACGTGATGTGATCGCGGGAGCCGGCGCAGGACGTAAATATATGTCCTGCGTCGTTAAAGGGTTAAGGACTCTGGGCGTACCTGTACGCCCTGAGCCCGGTGTGAAAAATGGGGTCACGTCGTGACCCCGCATCACATCGGGTCGGTCCCGGCTGCTAACGATAGCCGGGACCCTGGGCTAACAGCGTGCGGCACCGATCGTTGTGCCGCACGCTGTTAACCCTTCAGACGGGGCGATCAAAGTTGACCGCCGCATCTGAAAACGAAAGTAAACGCTTCCCGGCAGCTCAGTCGGGCTGATCGGGACATCGCGATAAAATCGCGATGTTCCGATCAGCTGGGACGCAGGCGGAGGTCTCCTTACCTCTCTCCGTGGCGTCCGATCGTCGATTGATTGCTCCAAGCCTGAGCTACAGGCTTTGCAGGGATCAGCATAGGAGATCAAAAAAAAAGTGAAAAAAAAAAAAATAAGTTAACAAAGATCATTTAACCCCTTCCCTAATAAGAGTTTTTCCCCCTTTTCTCATAAAAAAACCTGTGTAAATAAAAATAAAATTAAACATATGTGGTATCGCCGCGTGTGTAAATGTCCAAACTATAAAATTATATCATTAATTAAACCGCACGGTCAATGGTGTACGCGCAAAAAAAATTCCAAAGTCCAAAATAGCGTATTTTGGGACCGATACAAACTTCAGAACACGGCGCAAAAAATGAGCCCTCATAATGGCCCGTACGCAGAAAAATAAAAAACTTACAGGCGTCAGAATATGACAATTTTAAACGTATACATTTTCCTGCATGTAGTTATGATTTTTTTCAGAAGTGTGACAAAATCAAACCTATATAAGTAGGGTATCATTTTAACCATATGGACCTACAGAATAAAGATAAAGTGTAATTTTGACCACAAAAAGCACTGTGTAGAAACGGAAGCCGCCAAAATTTACAAAATGAAAATTTTTCTTCAATTTTGTCGCACAATGATTTTTTTTTTCTGTTTCGCCGTGGATTTTTTGGTAAAATGACTAATGTCACTGCAAAGTAGAATTGGTGGCGCAAAAAATAAGCCATCATATGGATTTTTAGGTGCAAAATTTTAAGAGTTATGATTTTTTAAAGGTAAGGAGGAAAAAATTAAAATGCAAAAACGGAAAAACGCTGAGTCCTTAAGGGGTTAAACTTTTAGCTTCATGACAAGTCCTCACAAACTGCTCATATGATTTGAAATATACCATATGGGGAGTTCCACAGAACTGTATCTGTGATTCAGATCAGGAATTAAAAAAAAAAAAAAAGCACATTCCAATTAGAAAGAAGATTTCTTAATAGGGGATATTCTCCTCAAGATATAGCCAAAGGTTATACCCCAGCAAAAACTGCCAACTGCCCTGAATTACTTGTTCCCAGAGAAAGGAAGGGTAATCCGGAATAGGTGAGACTAATCACTAGGTATCTCACTAGATGGCATGAGAGGATATGAACTTTTGAGAATTATTTGCTGGTATTGTCACAAGATTACATCTCACCCTCTTGTTACAGCAAGACTAAGCAAATCTTTACAGGATTTTCTGGTGAGGAGCCACTAAGTATCACCTTAATCCTAAATCTTTTATTCACAGGGACCAAGATGGGGCTCTGTCCCTTGTGCTGACTGCTCTGTTTGCAGTAGGGTGGCGGCCAAAGTTCTCTTATCAGATGTGGATGGCTTTCAAAAGCTTAAACCCATTGAGAGACATTTATTGTATTAACTATCAGTCAACCTAAATAGTTGTTTTTCAGGGGCATTGATCATAGTTATTTGAGCAATAGAGGAGGCTACATAAAGAGAAAATTAGGCCAACCTGAATGCAAATGGATATACCGTATATACTCGAGTATAAGCCGTTCTGAATATAAGCCGAGGCCCCTAATTTCACCCCAAAAACCTAGGAAAAGTTATTGACTGGGAAATACATCACCCCCCTCATCATCATCATCACCGCCTGTCAATCCCTTCGTCATCATCCAGACCCCCCCCCCTTTGTTTCCTACGCACCACCCCAGTTGTTGCTTTCTCAGTGGGAAGGAAGGGTGAGCTGGTCCAGGCAGTCCATCTTCACCGGGAGGCCCTCTTCTCCGCTCCAGGCTGGCCACGGACTAGTGGCGTTTCATTGACGAGGACGCGCAGCGACATCCCTACGCATGAACGTCCCTGCATGATCGAGTCAATGCAGCGTCACTAGTGAAAGCTTCCCGACAGCTCAGTCTTGCTGATCGGGACCATCGCAGTGAAATCGTAATGTCCCGATCAGCTAGAACACGAGCGGAGGTCCCCTCACCTGCCTCAGTCGCGTCTGATCGGCGATTGATTGCTCCAAGCCTGAAATCAAGGCTTGAGCAATTGACCGCCGATTACACTGATCTTTGCCGTGTCAATGAACAGAAAAGATCTGTGTATGAGATCGGTATGTTCAGTGTAAGAGCCACTGGGCGGGGGCCCTATAACACTGCAAAATAAATAAAATAAAAAAGTGTGGAAAAAATAAAGTTAAAGATACTTTTATTAGGGAAGGGGTTAAATTAAGATTCACCCCCTTTTCCCATAACAAACAAACAAAAAATAAAATAAGATAAGACTAAATAAAAACAAACGTGGTATCACCGCGTGCGGAAATCTCTGAACTATAAAAATATATCATTAATTAAACCACAGGGTCAATGGCGTACGCGCAAAAAAATTCCAAAGTCCATAATAGCATATTTTTGGTCACTTTATATCATGAAAACCTTTTTTTTTTTTTTTTTTTTATAAAAAGCGATCAAAAAGTCAGATCAATATAAAAATGGTACAGATATAAACTTTAGATCACGGCACAAAAAATTAGCTCTCATACCGGCCTGTACGTGGAAAAATGTAAAGTTATAGGGGTCAGAAGGTGACATTTTTATACTTATAAATTTTCCTGCATGTAGTTAGGATTTTTTTTTTTTGAAGTACTACAAAATCCAACCTATATTACTAGGGTATCATTTTAACCATATGGACCTACAGAATAAAGATAAGGTGTCATTTTTACTGAAAAATGCACTGCGTAGAAACAGAAGCCCCCAAAAGTTCCAAAATGGCATTTTTTCTTAAATTTTGTCGCACAATGATTTTTTTTTCCGCTTTGCCATGGATATTTTGGTAAAATGACTAATGTCACTGCAATGTAGAATTGGTGGCACATACCATAATATGGAATTTTAGGTGCAAAGTTGAGTTATGATTTTTAGAAGGTGATGAGGAAAAAAGTGAAAATGCAAAAACGGAAAAACCCTGCATCCTTAAAGGGTTAAAGCATACAATTCCATATGATGGCTTATTTTTGCGCCACCAATTCTACTTTGCAGTAAGGTTAGTCATATTACCCAAAAATGCATGCTGAATCGAAAAAAATAAAAATTCACTGTGCGACAAAATTGAAGAAAATTTTTTTGTAAATTTTGGGGGCTTCCGTTTCTATGCAGTGCATTTTTCGGTAAGAATGCCACCTTATCTTTATTCTGTACGTCCATACGGTTAAAATGATACACTACATATATAGGTTTGATATTGTCGTACTTCTGGAAAAAGTACACGCAGGAAAATGTATACGTTTAAAATTGTCATCTTCTGACCCCTATAACTTTTTTATTTTTCCGCATACGGGCAGGTATAAGGGCTCATTTTTTGTGCCGTGTTCTAAAGTTTTTAATCGGACTTTCTGATTGTTTTTATTTATATTTTTAGGTTATCAAAAAAGTGAATACGCTATTTTGGACTTAGAAATTTTTTTGCGCGTACGCCATTGACCGTGTGGTTTAATTAACGATATTTTATAGTTCAGACATTTATGGACGCGGTGATACCACATATGTTTATTTTTATTTAAACAGTTTTCTTTTTTTTATGGGAAAAGGGGGGTGATTCAAACTTTTATTAGGGAAGGGGTTAAATGACCTTTATTAACTTTTATTTCCACTTTTTTTTTTTTTGCAGTGTTATAGCTCCCATAGGGGGCTATAACCCTGCACACACTGATCTTTTACCCTGATCCCTGCAAAGCCATAGCTTTACATGGATCAGCATAATAGGGGGTTGATTGCTCAAGCCTATAGCTCACGCTTGGTGCAATCAAACGCCGATGGAACGCGACGGAGCAAGGTAAGGGGGCCTCCTCTCGCATCCTAGTTGACCGGGACATCGCGATAGTCCCGATCAGCCCGACTGAGCTTTGGGAAGCTTTTACTTTCGTTTTCGACGCGGCGATCAACTTTGATCGCAGTGTCTGAAGGGTTAATATCGCGCAGAACATTTATCTGTGCCGCGCGCCGTTAGCCCAGGGTCCCAGCAATCAATAGCAGCCGAGACCGACCACGTGTGATGCGGGGTCACGGCTTAACCCCGTTTTAAACACCGGGAACGGGCGCAGGGAATACAGGTACGCCCTGCGTCCTTAAGAGGTTAATTTAGCTCACTAGTCTGGATTCCTCTCAAAGGGAGGGGGCGTGTCCTCACTGTGCAGGTCTCCGCCCCCTCCCTCAGTATGCTGTCTGCTCACATCTTTCCTAGCATTAGCAAAACTACAACTCCAAGCTTGTCCTCACTGACTGTAGCGGGACACAAGCTGACAGTGGGAGGATTTTTCCTCCAGCTGTGAGCCCTGTGCTCACAGCTGTCAATCAAGGAAATGTGTCCATGACACAGGTGGTGATGCATGGACACAGCAGGACTAGTATGTGTCCAAGCAGCAAGGGGGGGGGGCAGTTGTTTGACTGGCTTTTTCCGTATGAAATACTGAAACTTTTCTAATAAAAGCAATTGGGAAACCTATTGGCTTTGCATGCTTTACAACTTATCAAATGTTTTTGTATCTGTGCATTTAAGTGAGCAGACACAGGGAGCTGGGAGAACAGTTTCTGAGCTGGGAGGGGCTTCAGCCCTCACTGCTAGTGTTGAGCGGCATAGGCCATATTTGAATTTGCGATATTTCGTGAATATATGGACAATTATTCATCATATATTCACAAAATTTGCGGCCCATTTTTTTTACTATGCTCCATAAAATTTGCATGCGCATGCACCATAAAATTCCCATGCGCAATATCGCGTGATAAAAGAGCTAAAAGGAGGGAGGGATCAATATGCGCAAACATTTGCATATTCACGAATTTTCAGGCACCCGACAGTCTGACATAGTAACTAGTATTGGAGCCTTGTTTACGCCACAAGCTGGAAGCAGGGAGGGATGATCACTGTGATGTGTACTGTGAAAAAAAAAAAAGTGAATATTTAGCGCTATATTTGCCAATATGCGATATTCGCAATAAATATTCGCATTGTGAATATTCGCGCCCAACACTACTCACTGACTGTGCAGCAGCACATGTCTGCACCCTGGTCCCCCTCACAGAGGAGCACAGCAGTGTGACCCGCTGGATTACAGGGATGGAGAGCTGGGACATAACTGCCGGGGGTCCTGTAGCTACCATAGGCCCAGAACCCACCTGCAGAGATGAGGAGAGGGAAACAGCCGGGAAGCCTAATGTGGCAAGAAGCCGAGGGCAGGACCCCTTCTGCAGCCGACACCCGCTCCCAGAGAACAGCAATGAATGACTCCTCAGCCATGATGGAAGCTGCTGCTTCACTCTAACGCCGGTGAATATATGGCGGAGCGGTGCAGAGGGGGTTATAAACACTGTGGCTGTACTCCAGATTCTGGTCCACTCCCAGGAAGTGATGCTTCCACATTCCCTGAGGGCTATCTCTTAACCCTTTTCTGGCCTGATTAACCCCTCTTGTCCCTGCAGTCAGAGCTAAGCCTAAGCGGCCAGGTAACTATCAGGAGGCGGTGCCTGTGTGCTGAGGGGATGGAGAAGCTTTCCCCTAAACACAGAAGTTGGTGACGAGCCCTTCATGCCTGCTCCGGGGAGGGCGAGCACAGCTCATTCAGTTCCTGACAGGCACAATTGTATCAGTGTCCTGGGACGAGCAGCTGACAGCCCTTCACACGTCTGTGGTGTCTATCATGGGGCAGAGCTGGGAGACGGGCGCTCAGCAGGAAGCTGTATGAAATAGGAGACTTCTAGAAAAGGAACACTTCCCGGTGCATGTGCTAGAGGAGCGGGCGGAGGGCCATGGACAAGGCGGCTCAGCAGCACAGTGGCGGGGGCAGCAGTAACAGTAGCAGTCGGAGCAGCAGCAGAGCCACCTCCGCAGGCTCCTCACCTTCCTCCGGTGCCCGGGGGCTGCTGGCAGGACCTGCTGGGAGACTGAACCAACCGCAGACTGTGGCATTGGCAGCAGCTGGAAAGCTGGATGGGGCAACCTCAAGGGAGCAGCAGAAACAGACCATAGAGGGGGTGCTGAGCAAGTACACCAACCTGATCCAGGGATGGCAGAACAGGTAACTGCTCTCATGGTGCCCAGGTGTTATGTGCCTAGAGAATACACAATACTGTGCCCACATGGCTCCTGTGATGTATTGGGGGCTGCTACCTGTTTGGCTGAGCTTGGAGGATGATGATGATGATGATGGTTCTATTACCTTGACTGTGGCCTTCATGGAGGCTCTTCACTGTTGTGCCATGTTTACTTCTATTGGGACCTAAGTTCACGTGTATTAGGGACTGTCTGTGGATCACTATATGACAGTCCATATAGAAAACTTTCTAGAATTCTTCAGAATGTTAAAAGTGCGCTTTTACTTCATGGTCAAGAGTATGAGTTATCTTTTGCCAGTTAGCGCCACTTTCCATGCAATACCGACAGCTTTATATTGAAAGGGGGTGAAGCTTGGCTGGTACATAGATGTCTTGACTATTTCTGGAGTTTACAAGGATCTTATACAAGTGTCATGTCAGATTCTGGAGCCTAAATACTGTATGTCAGCGCCTACACGGTTTACAGGCTTGGGATGTGTATACAGTGGTCCCTCAAGTTACAATAGTAATTGGTTCTGGGACGACCATTGTAAGTTGAGACCAGAACTCTATGGAAACCTGGTAATTGGTTCTGAAGCCACCAAAATGTCATTAAAAAAATAGGAAAAAGTGAGAGTTAAAGAAAAAGAAGTAGATAATTAATATAGATAAAGCAATTTCTTACGAATAAAAGTAAGAAAGATCTGCTGGAAGCTGAAAATCACTGTCTATGTCAGTGTTTCCCAAGCAGGGAGCCTCCAGCTGCTGCAAAACTACAACTCCCAGCATGCCCGGACAGCCAAAGGCTGTCCGGGCATGCTGGGAGTTGTAGTTTTGCAACAGCTGGGGGCACCCTGCATGGGAAACACTGGTATATGTAGAGGACAGGAGCTTCTTCCGGGTCCTGTACAGATATCCTAAAAAAAAAAGTAACATGGAGTCGCCCTCACCTGGTGTCCAAAGGAGCAGGTATCCCTGGTACAGGTAAAGTGTACAGAACATGTAATACCTCCCTGTACTGTAGGGGGCGCTACCAGACATCAGTCAGTGCATACGCTTCAGTAATACAGGTGTTTTACCAGTAAATTGCCCATTCTGATTGGTCAGTTCTTCCGACCATTGACACGTTTCGCAGATCTGGACTGTCTATACATTGTATATTGAGTCTGGTTTCAACTTACAAAAGGTCCATAAAAGACTATTGTATGTGGAAACTATTGTATGTTGAGGCCAATGTAAGTTGAGGGATCACTGTTCTTACATGAATGCAGCTGCATGTATGGGCCTGGTGTGTATAGGATGCAGATGTTCCGCACTTCTAGGTTTACATACCTGCTCCAAAGTCAGAGCTCTGTCAAACTTCTGATAGTTTAAAAATATCCACGTCCTCCCAAACACTTTCACTCTACTCTTTAAGCTTGTAGTTTCTCTGTTTCAGTTGCACAAATTGTATCATGTGATAACACAATGTTTGATGAATTTGCTAATTATTTTTCAATGAACTTCTTTGTCTTGAGTATTTGTACACCGCCTGTTGAGTTGAACAAAAATGTGAAAAACTTTTTTTTAAAAAGTCGAATATGATAAACTTACACCTAAATGGGGTGAGATTTAGCTCCAGACGGTGGAAGGGCCATTAACTGCCTCCTCGCTGTCCGTTCAGGGTTCTTTTAGTGCAGAAAGCCATAGCAGGCTGCACTAATGGAGTGCCAATAACACTGATTTCCATAGGATACATGTAAAAGTCTCCTATAGGAATAAAATTATTAAAAAAATTATTATGAATATGCCCCTTCCAAATAAAATAAGACCATCCTCCCCCGTTTTCCCATTTAAAAAAAATAAATAAAATTATGTAAGCAAAAATATATGTGGTATCACCGAACGTAATAGTTCGTAAATGTCCGAACTATTAAAATATTAGGTTACATAAACCGCATGGTCGATGGCGTACATGTAAAAGAAAAAGTCCAAAACTGCACATTTTTGGTCACTTCATATACAAAAAAAAATTTTAAAAAATTAAAAAGTCCCATCAAAATAAAAATGGTACCGATAGAAACTTCAGATCATGGCGCAAAAAAAATGAGCCCTCGTACAGCCATACAGCCCCCTATGTGGAAAAATAAGAAAGTTATAGGGTTGTCTCACTTTTTACTGTCTTTGTAGTACTAAAACGAAAAATAAAATTGGGTTTGGTCGTAGGAGAGGTTTAGGGGCGGAGTCAGGGGCCTACGGGCAGAGTTGGGGGGAGGAGTCCAGGCCTTTAGCTGTGTAAGGGGCCCCAAAATTCCTGATGGCAGCCCTGCATGTTCCCATGATGGGTGAGGTAGTTCCTCGTCTGCGGGACAACTGGTGAGACTACTGTAGCGCAGGTACTACTACTCTAATCATGGAACAGTCTGTTCCATGTTGGGGGTAGTAGTACAGTGGCTGACGGATTGATTGCATCGGGTCTCAAGCCTGAGACCTGCTGTGATCATAAGTTATTAACCTGGGGAGAGGGTGGCATGCCTTGCCACTCCGCTCCCCAGCGATAAATACTTTTACTTTCATAACTTTGAATTCAAAAACACTGCCAGGAGCCCTGAATGGCCGGCGCCAAGAGGCCATTCAGGGCTTCAGGCGGGTTTTTTAAAAATTATACAGTGTGAATCATGTTTTTCCCTATAGATGGCTGGCCAGGGATCATGTCGCAATGCCATCCACTTCCCCAGCAGGAGCTGTCTCTCCTGCTACAGCTCCCATCATGGAACAGACACTGTCCACTTGGTTCCACGCAGATTTTTTGCTGTGTGAGCACAGCCTAAGGGTACATTAATACATACAAAATCTGCTGAATATTATGCCGCATATCTTTTGCTGCTGATTTTTGCTATACATTGACTTCAATGGGTGGCAAACAGAGCTGCAGCAGATCCTGTACGTGTGAATGTGCCCTTAAACAGTAAGAGGACACATACCCTCCCTGTTAAGAAAGAGGAATTACAAGTACAAGTCCATGTATCCTATCTTGTCATTCAAAGTAGTACAGGGAAAGAGAAGTGCCCATGCACACTAAGGATATTCTGCTCAGATTTAATTCTGAGCCAACTCCGCTTGCAGCAGAACTCTGTTGACCTCAATGGGACGCTGCTGCTCAATGCACAGTATGGTAGTTCCCCCGCGGAACTTCAGAAATGGATCGGGATTCCACAAAAAGAATGTTCTTGGTCATTATTTCAGTGGAATCCACTGTACATGTCAATGAGACTTTTATTTCCTATGTTTTTTTCTGTGATTAAAATTATGATTCAGAGAGGAAATTCCTTGCTAAATGTTCTCAGTATTCATGATCCCTAACAGGCTGTGATCTGTCTTTGTACTTTACTTGCAGTTTCCCTGCACGTCTCCCTTATGGTGTGTTCACACTGAGAACAGTGACATTCAATTGCTTCCTGACTTCAAATGAGTTCTGCACTCTAAATAATTGCATGTAGAATATTGGGTCTTGTTTCACTTAAAGGACAACTGCAATGGTAAACATTTATATATGCCCGGGCCTCAAAAATAAACAAAATAAACTCGTACATGCCTTCCTACGAGCCCCCGTTGGTCCGCCACAGGCCTCACGGTCCGGCAGTGCCGACGTCATTGCACTTCCTGGACCCGAACATCGCCACGGCCGGTGATACGCCGACGGCTCTGCGGCGTCCCCGTCCCCAGGAAGTGGAATGACGTCAGCACTGCCGGACCGTGAGGCCTGTGGCGGACCAACGGGGGCTCGTAGGAAGGTATGTACGAGTTTATTTTGTTTATTTTTGAGGCCCGGGCATATAGAAATGTTTACCACTGCAGTTGTCCTTAAATAGCTAATGTTCTAGACTGTAAAAAAAAAAAAAAAAGTTTCCCAAGAAACCAATCCTGCTCGATCTGACACTGAAATAAAGTAGGAAAGAAAAGAGAGACCGATACAAGCGCCCCATGTATAACCCTTAGCAAGCGTAGGAAGGAAAACACATGGGAGACTTGTGTCAGATGGCCGCTCACCTACCAATAAGGTAGAGAAAAATTACCCCAATATAGGGGTACCAATGGTGTATGAGTCGCTGCCATGTTGGTAGGTCCCAGGAACAAGGGCCATTTGTCCTGTGTTACAGTGGAGGAAGTAGTGGTAGAAATGAGACCTTTTGTACTCCAGATGATGCTGACTTCTTAAGATCAAGTTGAAATAACCCAAAGGAATCTTTCAAAGTCCTTAGCAGTGATGTTTATTAATAAATACAAATAAAAGAAAGCTGACTCGTTCAAAGGGGGGGGGGGGGGGTAGGACACACTTTCTCAGATTGCTATACTGTGCCGGTATACCCAATGTGACATGCAAACATAAATACCATAAGAAAGGCCACCAAATTACAGTAGGGCACCCACCCCAGTAGTTACATTATGTCATAGTATCCATGAAAGCAATACAAAAAACAACCTTTTCCTGAGTCAATAAATAAATACAATATAATACGAACTACGTCACGTCCCCTCCCATAGACTTGCATTGAGGGGACGGGGCGTTACGTCACACGGGGGCGGAGTCGTGACGTCACGGTCTTCCGCTCCAGTGGTCGGGACCCTGACCCTCCAGCGCTTCCAGAGCAGAAACAGGTGGGTGCCGCATGCTATATTGCAGGGGTCCCCAGCGGCGGGACTCCCGTGATCAGACATCTTATCCCCTATCCTTTGGATAGGGGAAAAGATGTCTAGGGGGGGGAGTACCTCTTTAAGAGATCAGTGAGGAGAAAGGAACCGGTGTGACTTAAGCTATGGAGCCAGATTTTTACCATTAATAATGTACGAGGTTATTGCAGTCAGTATTTTAGCATTGCAGGAAAATTAGATAACATATGTATTTTGTTAGGAAGTGCGTGTGGTTTTTCAATTTACTTTGAAGACTTGTAGTTTTCCAAGACTTTAAAAGGTTTGCAGATTTTATAAGCGGAGAAATTAGATCAAAAGATAAGCTTTCCATGATAACCAAGCAGCTTAGTGTGCTATACTGGCAATCCGAGTTCCCTGAATCATGTGCCACTTTTACAAGGAGCTGAAACGTTGTATCTGGCATTTGGTTGTCAATGAAAAAGAATGCCGTGCTTAAATGGGGAGGGGCAATCCAGGTATTGGCTGCACAAAGATTACACAAGCGGTGACACAACATAGTGAAGAAATTTTTCATTGATTTGGACATGTCACAAGGGAATATTTCTTTGACTGATACATTTGTTCAATGATACATGTTCAAATTTTTTTTTTTTTAATGGGGAAAAAACAGGAACCCAAGCTCAGTTGCAATAAAGCTGAGTTATGCAACTCTGGTAAAGAAACTTGCCTTGTAGCCCACATTGTATATTGGAAGTCATCTTGTAGCCTGCCTGTCATTAGGCCAGTGTAGCTTTTTAATGTATGTATCAGGGTTGCAACATCTTCACTTTCACAGTTCTGTTAAACCAAACTATGAAGTTGTCTTAAATGGGCATAAAAAGTTACTAAAATCAGAAATCTTCTACTACTTTTTCCTAAAAGTACATGCTTTTACCGTTTTTCCATTCCTCTGCTTAGAACAGTAGCAGGTAAGGGGAGGTGGGTTTAACAAATCGTATCTACACTCTGCAGAAATGTGGATTTTCCTCAGCAATAGAGCAATATTTATAATGGACAATGTGTTTTCTTCTCTATATACACTTGACACCACCATTATGCATCACAGATCAGAACATTCCTACACTGCATATCCATATTGTAAAGCAAGCTGTATTGTATTGTCACCTGAAGATCTGTATGTATCCTCAATGTTGTGTGTTGCTGCGCCAACCACTGGTTGTGCCCCTAATGCAGCCGACCCTCCGCTGCTGCCCACAATAGGGGAGGAAGCTTAATTTTAATATACAGCACTTGCTGTGTGCTATCCTGAACGTGTCTTGGTTATTCCTGTTGGTTCCCCCATATATTATTCATTATTATTTTTTAAGTGTATTACTGTTTAGAAGGAGCTTGTTAAACATTTAACAGATATAATGGATTGCTAAATATTTCATTAAAAAGGACACACAAACCCTAATTTAGATCTCTGCTGAAATCTGGACACCTGTACTCCATATGACTGTGGAGATGGTTTCTCGTAGAGTCTATTACTTGTGAAATGAGAATTCTCTTCACATGTACTAGTTAATAAGTGACCTGAGGTTGTTGGATGGCAGAATACGCTCTGGCTCTTCAGCTTTCTTATGTACTGACGTCACTTAGACAGTTAATGGGTTGGGAGCTAAGAGCTGGAACTACCTTCAGTTTCTTGATCATAGGGGTTCACTCTTTATGGTTCTCCTATTTCGAGGTCTTATTACATTTTAACCTGCTGAGATTTCTGTGGAGGACTTTGCCAAACAACAGAAATCAATGACAAGAAACTGTTTATTTAGTTGCTATATTTCAGCTATCCTTTATTGTTTATCTAACATGCTTTAAAAAAATTAAACATTGAAGTCCTGGATTCTTCATTTTGGATCGGTTTGTGGGTTAAGCATAATCTTTTAACAAGGTTTTACATTGTTAAACCTGAAATATTTATTTTGTGCATACTAAATAATGACAATCCTTATGTGAGACCGCTTAGGAATAATCCTCTGGAGTTCTTCATCACTGGAGTAAGAAGAGCATTTTGGTCCACGGATCTCAGTAGTTCTCTGACCATGATGCTGGCACCTATTTTCACTAAGTGGAGGTGTCAAATGTACAGGATGAGGTCTGGAATAAGTGTTTAGAATGAATGTTCATTAGTAAGTTGTAGTAAAATACATTTGTGCTACTGAAAAACTTTTATGTCCTTCCAGACCAACCTTTAACCCCTTAAAGGAGTAGTCCAGTGGTGACCCAGTGGTGAATAACTTATCCCATATCCTAATGATAGGGGATAAGTTTGAGATCGCGGGAGGGTCCGACTGCTGGGGCCCCCTGCCAGATAGCGGGTGTCAACCTCCGCACGAAGCGGCGGCCGACACGCCCCCTTAATACAACTCTATGGCAGAGCCGAAGCACTGCCTTCGGCAATCTCCGGCTCTGCCATAGAGATGTATTGAGTGGGCGTGTCGGCCGCTGCTTCGTGCGGAGGTCGACACCCGCTATCTGGCCCGGAGAGCCTGGCCCCTGTACAGAGCGATCGCAGGTGGCCCCAGCGGTCGGACCCCCCGTGATCTCAAACTTATCCCCTATCCTTAGGATAGGGGATATGGTTTTTCACCACTGGACTACCCCTTTAAGGACGCAGGGTTTTTCAGTTTTTGCATTTTCATTTTTTTCCTCCACACCTTTTAAAAATCATAACCCTTTCAATTTTCCACCGAAAAAATCCATATTATGGCTTATTTTTTGTGTCACCAATTCTACTTTGCAGTGACATTAGTCATTTTACCCAAAAATCTACGCCGAAACGGAAAAAAATAATCACTGTGCGACAAAATCGAAGAAAAATGCAATTTTGTAACTTTTGGGGGCTTCCGTTTCTACGCATTGCATATTTCGGTAAAAATGACACCTTTTCATTCTGTATGTCCATACGGTTAAAATGATAACCTACTTATATAGGTCTAATTTTGTCGTACTTCTGGAAAAAATCATAACTACATGCAGGAAAATGTATGCATTTAAAAATGTCCTCTTCTGACCCCTATAACTTTAATTTTTTTATTTTTCCACGTATAGGGCAGTATGAGGGCTCATTTTTTGCACCGTGTTCTGAAGTTTTTATCGGTACCATTTTTGTTTTTGATCTGACTTTTTGATCACTTTTTATTCATTTTTTAATGGTATAAAAAGTGACCAAAAATACACTTTTTTGGACTTTGGATTTTTTTTTACGTTTACGCCATTGACCGTGCGGTTTAATTAACGATATATTTTTATAGTTCGGACATTTACGCACGCGGCGATACCACATGTTTTGTTTTTATTTACACTGTTTTATTTTTTGAATTGGAAAAGAGGTGTGATTCAAACTTTTATTAGGGAAGGGGTTAAATAATCTGCCGTGCAGCGCATAGCAACGACGCAGGGGACGCACACCGGAGGCCTGAAACAGTACACACCGGAGGCCTGAAGCAGCGCAATGGGTGCCGCTGCCCCTTCTCTCCCCCTGGCTGTCAGCGCCGCTTCTCTCCCCCTGGCTATCGGCGCCGGCAATGGGGTGCCGGCACCGATAGTCAGGGGGACAGCTGCCCGTTCTGTCCCCCTGACTATCGGTGCCGGCACCCCATTGCCGGCGCCGATAGCCAGGGGGAGAGAAGGACCGGCAGCAGGGCTCTAGACCCCAGGAAAGGCAGGGGGAGAGAAGCGGACAGCGACGGCCTCTCTCCCCCTGCCTTTCCTGGGGGTGTATCGGCGTATAACAAGTACATAGACTTTAGGCTAAAAATTTTAGCCTAAAAAGTGCGTGCTATACGCCGATAAATACGGTATGTTAGTGGTAAATTTTTCTCAATGCTTGCATCATTTCTTGGTGAAAAATTCCAAAATCTTATGAAAAAATAAAAAAATTTGCATTTTTCTAACTTTGAAGCTCTCTGCCTGTAAGGAAAATACATGCCAAATAAATGATATATTGATTCACATAAACAATATGTCTACTTTATGTTTGCATCATAAAGTTGACATGTTTTTACTTTTGGAAGACATCAGAGGGCTTAAAAGTTCAGCAGCAATTTTCTAATTTTTGAAGGTCCTTCATATTAGAAATACCCCATTATAAAAACTGCACCCCTCAAAGTATCCAAAATGACATTCAATAAGTGTGTTAACCCTTTAGGTGTTTCACAGGAATAGCAGCAAAGTGAAGGAGAAAATTCAAAATCTTCATTTTTCACACTCGCATGTTCTTGTAGACCCAGTTTTCGAATTTTTACAAGGGGTAATAGATGAAAACGCCCCCCAACATTTGTAACCCAATTTCTCTTGAGTAAGGAAATACCTCATGTGTATGTCAAGTGCTCGGCGAGGGCAGTAGAGGGCTCAGAAGGGAAGGAGCAACAATGGGATTTTGGAGAGTGAGTTTTTCTGAAATGGTTTTTGAGGGGCATGTGACGTTTAGGAAGCCCCTATGGTGCCAGAACAGCAAAAAAAAAAAAAAAAATAACACCTGGCATGCTATTTTGGAAACTACACCCCGCAAGGCTCGTAACAAGGGGTTCAGTGAGCCTTAACACCCCACAGGTGTTACAGGTGTTTGGCGACTTTTCGTTAAAGTCGGATGTGTAAATGGAAAAAAAAAGTTTTTCACTAAAGTGCAGTTTTTCCTCCCCAAATTTTCAATTTTTACAAAGGGTAATGGGAGAAAATGCCCCCAAAATTTGTAACCCCATCTCTTCTGAATATGAAAATACCCCATGTTAGGACGTAAAATGCTCTGCGGGCGAACTACAATGCTCAGAAGAGGAGGAGTCACATTTGGCTTTTGGATAGCAAATTTTGCTGAAATGGTTTTTGGGGGGCATGTCACATTTAGGAAGCCCCTATGGTGCCAGAACAGCAAAACAAAACAAAAAAAAACACATGGCCTACTATTTTGGAAACTACACCCCTCAAGGAACGTAACAAGGGGTACAGTAAGCCTTAACACCCCACAGGTGATTGACGAACTTTTGTTAAAGTGGGACGTGAAAATGAAAATTTAGATTTTTTTTTTTAACACTAAAATGCTGGTGTTACCCCAAACTTTTCATTTTCACAAGGAGTAATAGGAGAAAATGCCCCACAAAATTTGTACCATATATATATATACGAGTAGTATAAGCCGACCCGAATATAAGCCGAGGCCCCTAATTTCACCCCAAAAACCCAGGAAAAGTTGTTGACTCGACTAGAAGCCTGGGGGGGGGGGGGAATACATAATTCCTCCCCCCCCCCCCATGCCATCTTCCAGACCCCGGTCATCCTCACACCCCCCCCCCCCAATGTCGTCGTCGTTGTCCCTCCCCCCCTCCCGTCGTCTTCACCCCCCCTCATCATCACAGCCTGTCAATCCCTTTCAGTGGTCTTCAACCTGCGGACCTCCAGATGTTGCAAAACTACAACTCCCAGCATGCCCGGACAGCCATCAGCTGTCCGGGCATGCTGGGAGTTGTACTTTGGAAACATCTGGAGGTCCGCAGGTTGAAGACCACTGTGGCCTTCGTCATCATCTAGACCCCCTTTTAGTTTTCTACTCTCCTTCCCTCGGTGGGAAGGAAGGGTGAGCTGGTCCGGGCCATCTATGCTGCAGGGACCGTCCGGTGGGGAGGGTTAGTCGTTCCGGGCTGTCCATTTTCACCGGGAGGCCCTCTTCTGCGCTCCGGGCCGGCCCCGGCATAGTGACGTTGCCTTGACGATGACTCACAGGGACGTCCGTGCACAGCCCCCCCCAAATTTTTAACCCCATTTCTTCTGAGGAATAACATACACCATATGTGGATGTAAAGTGCTCTGCGGGTGAACTACAACGCTCAGAGAGGAAGCGCCATTGGGCTTTTGGAGAGAAAATTTGTCCGAAATTAATGGCCACATGTGTTTACAAAGCCTTCATAGTGCCAGAACAATGGACCCCCCCCCCCCTCCTCCACATGTGACCCAATTTTGGAAACTACACCCCTAACTAAATGGCTGGTGTTACCCTAAATTTTTCATTTTCACAAGGGGAAAATAGGAAAAAAAAATCCCCCCCCCCCCCAAATTTGTAACCCCATTCCTTCTGAGGAAGAACATACCCCATATGTGGATGTAAAGTGCTCTGCGGGTGAACTACAACGCTCAGAAGAGAGGAAGCGCCATTGGGCTTTTGGAGAGAAAATTTGTCCGAAATGAATGGCCACATGTGTTTACAAAGCCCCCATAGTGCCAGAACAGTGGACCCCTCCCTCCACATGTGACCTCATTTTGGAAACTACACCCCTCACGGAATGTTATAAGGGGTACAGTGAGCATTTATGCCCCACAGGTGTCTGACAGATTTTTGGAACAGTGGTCCGTGAAAAGGAAACATTTTATTTTTCATTTGCTCAGCCCACAGTTCCAATGACCTGTCAAACGCCAGTGGGGTGTAAATGCTCACTGCACCCCTTATTAAATTCTGTGGGGTCACATGCGGGGAGTCCACTGTTTTGGCACCACGGAGGCCTTTGTAAATGCACAAGACCCCCAACTTCTATTCCAACCAAATTCTCTCTCCAAAAGATCAATGGCGCTCCTTCTCTTCTGAGCATTGTAGTGCGCCAGGAGAGCACTTGATGTCCACACATGGGGTATTTCCATACTCAGAAGAAATGGGGTTACAAATTTTGAGGGGCATTTTCTCCTATTATCCCTTGCAAAAATGTAAAATTTGGGGAAAAACTGCATTTTAGTGAAAAAGATTAGTTTTTTCATTTGCATATCCAACTTTAATGAAAAGTCGTCAAACACCTGTGAGGTGTTACATTCCTTGAGGGGTGTAGTTTCCAAAATAGTATGCCATGTGGTTTTCTTTTGCTGTTCTGGCACCATAGGGGCTTCCTAAATGGGACATTCCCCCCCAAAAACCATTTCAGCAAAATTTGCTTTCCAAAAGCCAAATGTGACTCCTTCTCTTCTGAGCATTGTAGTGCGCCCGCAGTGCACTTGACGTCCACACATGGGGTATTTCCATACTCAGAAGAGATGGGGTTACACATTTTAGGGGACATATTCTCCTATTACCCCTTGTAAAAATGTAAAATTTGGGGAAAAAACAGCATTTTTGGTAAAAAAAATAATTTCATTTACATATCCAACTTTAGCGGAATGTCGTCAAACACCTGTTCACTTAACTTCAAACACCTGTCCTTCACTTTGCTACTATTCCTATGAAACACCTAAAGAGTTAACACACTTACTGAATGTCCTTTTGAATATTTTGAGGGGTGCAGTTTTTATTAGGGATCGACCGATTATCGGTATGGCCGATATTATCGGCCCATAATCACGATTTTGGGCATTATCGGTATCGGCAATAAGCCGATAATGCCCCGCCGCCCGCACTGCAACTGCACTTCCGCCCCGACCCGCCGCACCGCCCCCTGACCCGCCGCACCGCGTCACACCCCCCCATCGCCTTGGCCCCATTGCTTCCCCCATTTTATAATTACCTATTCCCGAAGCCCACGCTACTTCTTGCTCCTGCTGCGTCCTGCGTTACGCTGTGCGCAATGACGAGTGACGTGATGTGCGCGACGTGACGTCACTGTCAGTGCGCACAGTGACAGTTTAGGAGGACGCCACCGGAGCCAGATGTGGAGTGGACCCTGGGAACAGGTAATTATAAAACCGGGGATGGTGGAGGCAATGGGGCCGGTGTGGGGGGTCGGTCGCGGTGCGGCGGGGGGGGGGGGGGGGGCGGGCGGTCGCGGTGCAGCGGTGCAGCGGGGGGAGCGGTGGTGGTGATAGGTCTCAGGACCCACAGAAAGGCAGGGGGAGAGAAGCGGGTGGCGGCGGCAGCCTATGGCACCGCAAAAGCCACTGCAGTTCATTGATTTAAAGCGCCCGCTTTAAATCAACGATCTGCAGCGGTGTCGCGGGGGGATAAATAGCCGATAACTTAAACCGATATTCCGGTAAAAGTTATCGGCTATCGTCCCTAACCTCCACCGATTATCGGTATCGGCCCTAAAAAAACGATATCGGGCGATCCCTAGTTTTTATAATGGGGTAAATTATGGGGTATTTCTAATATGAAGGCCCCTCAAATCCACTTCAAAACTGAACTGGTCCCTGAAAAATTCTGATTTTGAAAATGTTGTGAAAAATTAGAAAATTGCTGCTAAACTTTTAAGCCCTCTGTCTTCCAAAAGTAAAAACATGTCAATGTTATGATGCAAACATAAAGTAGACATATTGTATATGTGAATCAATATATAATTTATTTGGGATGTCCATTGTCCTTTATAAGCAGAGAGTTTCAAAGTTAAAAGAAAAATGCTAAATTTTTAAATTTTTCATCACATTTTGGAATTTTTCCCCAAGAAATGATGCAAGTGTCAACAGTTTTACCACTAACATAAAGTAGTATATGTCACGAAAAAACTATCTCTTAATCAGAATGAAAGGTAAAAATATCCTTTTAAGGGCTTAATTAAGGACCAAGCCCTTTTTAACCTTAGGGACCAGGCCAATTTTATTTTTGCGTTTTTCGTTTTTTTTCTTCCTCACCTTCTAAAATCCATAACTCTTTTTTATATTTCCATCTACAGACCCATATAAGGGCTTTTTTTTTTTTTTGCGTGACCAATTGTTCTTTGTAATGACACCACTCATTTTACGATAAAATGTACGGCGAACCCCCAGAAAAAAAAATTTTGGGAGAAAACTTAAATGAAAACCACAATTTTGCAAATTTTGGAGGGTTTTGTTTTCACACTGTACACTAAACGGTAAAAATGACACGTTTTCCTTATTCTGTGGGTCAATACGATTAAAATGATACTCATTAGTACATACTTTTCTATTATTGTACTACTTAAAAAAAATCTCAGACTTTTAATACAAAATCAGTATGATTAAAATCACCATATTTTGACCACTTAAAAGTGTGATCTGTCCTTTTTATGGATACCAAATTTGCATATATTACACTTTTTTAAATCGCTTTTAATTAAATTTGTTTGGAATAAAACTTACAAAAAAAAAATCTGCAATTTAGGATTTTTATTTTCATATTTAACTTTTACGCCATTTGCCGTATGGAATCATTAACATGAAATTTTGAGAGTTCAGACATTTACGCAATAACTTGATTGCTAATACTGTTCAGTGCCATGCATAGGGCATAGAACTGATCAGTATTATCGACGATCTTCTGCACTGGTCTGTCCGAGCTCAGACCGGAGTAGAAGACCCCTGGAGATGGACGGAGGTTGGTGTGAGCGATCCGATCATGCGCATTGCCGCAGATGCCGTGATCTGTATTGATCACGGTATCTGAGGGGTTAATGGCAGACATCAGCACGATCACTGATGTCCGTCATTATTGGGGGGGGGGGGTCCCTGGCTGCTGATAGCAGCCAGGACCTGGAGTGCATGACGCGAGCACCACTTAGATGCTCGCGGTCTTGTATAGGATGTAAATGTACGGCCTATTGCGCGAAGTACCTCCGCACCAGGACATTTACGTCCATGATGGTTAAGGGGTTAAAAAGCTCTGCATCAAATCTTTCCCCATGCTCACATTGTGTGAGCTCCTGGCAGGAGAAAGTGGGCGTTCTCCAGCAGGCACAACGTGACTGAAGCCTGCTAGAGCTGTGCCTCACCATGCCCCGCATTCACTTCCTGAGTTTGGTCTCCTGCCAGGCCGGGAAGAGTCCAAACTAACAGTTTGACTTGCGGAGGGAACAGAACAGAGCCAACTAGTGGCCATTTTTTTTTTTTTTTTGTTACATTAAAATCATATAAATGTTGAGAATTTTAACAGCAAGTAAATAGCAAAGTATCTCATACAGTAATTACCATATTTATCGGTGTATAACACGCATTTTTAAAACTTAAATTTAAGTCACTGATTTAAAGCGGCCTCAGCAGCGTCTGCTTGTTAAGTATTAACAGCACGGCCTTGGCCACTTTAAATCAGTGACCAGCGGCGTCTCCTCCCCGCACTGTCACTTTTTTTCTCCCGCACTATCTACAGGTACTGGTGTGGTGGATAGTGCGGGAGACGCTGATTAAAATGAGCCCTACCTTGTCCGGATCTGCCCTACCTTTTTAATCAGCGTCTCCCGCACTATATCCACCAGTTCCTGTGGATAGTGTGGGAGAAAACAAGTGAGTTTTACTTTTCCCTACCTCCCCCTCCCTCATCATTCCCCCTTTCCCTGCTCTTTATAGTTTTGTTTTTTTCCTTACCTGTCTGCGCTTCGGCAGGTCAGGTCAGGCGGCGGGTCTTGCGGGCAGTCAAGCAGATGAGTGACTTCCTCTGCCGGCTTCTCTGTGCGGCATCACTCACGTCACTTTTCATTTACTGTAGTCGCCGCCGAAAAGTGACATCCGTGATGCCGCACAGAGAAGCCGGGAGAGGACGTAAGTCATCTGATTCACTGACCCCACAGCCCGCAAGACAGCCGAAGCGCAGACAAGTAAGGCAAGGGGGGACAGCTGTTGGCTGTCTGGGCATGCTGGGAGTTGTAGTTTTGCAACATCTGGAGGTCCGCAGGTTGAAGACCACTGGATGCCATAGGAGGAACATGATGGCGGGGGGGGGGGGGATGATGAGACGGGGAAATGATGAGGGATGGGGGGGATGAGATGGGGAAATGATGAGGGGGGATGATGAGACGGGGTGGGGGGATTATGAGGGGGGAATGATGAGGGACATGATGAGATAGGGTGGGGGGGATGATGAGGGGGGAATTATGGGGGACATGATGAGACATGGGGAGATGATGAGACATGGGGGGTGGTGATGAGAGGGGTAAATGTGGCACAGGGACTGATAAAAGGGAAGGAATTATGTGGCACTGGAGGGGACGGGACCAAACTGAGGTGCAGAAGAAAACGAAGTTGGGGGGATGATGTGGCATTTAGTCCGTCATTTATTTTAAATTTCATTTTTTCTAACTTAAATTTCCCTGTTAAAATGGGGGGGTGTGTTATACGCCGATAAATACGGTACATAAGGAACAAGAAATTCAAAGTTTTAATTTTGTGACAAGTACACTTCAAGGGGCTAAGGAAACAGCCCTTTTTGGCCTTGAGGGCACAGGAAATATTCATTTTTGCGTTTCAATTTTTTCCTCATCGCCTTGTAAGAACCATAACTTTTATTTTTCCATCCACAGACCCGTTTGAGGGCCTTTTTATGTTGAAACTTTTGGAGGGGGAATTTCATTTTTACATGGTGCATTTTATGGTAAAACTGATTTTTTTTTATTTTATTCTGTGGACCAATACAATTAAAACAATACCCATGCACCATGAGTTTTAAACTGTACCACTTTTGCATACATGTGACTTTTTGGGATATTTGGGGGGATGTGATGTGACCAAATATTAGCAATTTTGGGATCACTAACACTATATTTAATAGTTCAGACATTTCTGCACGCGGCGATACCAAATATGTTTGTTTTCATTGTTTTACCTTTTTTTTTTTGTTAAATGGGAAAAGAGGGACATTTATGTTTTTTTTTTACTTTACTTTTCTTTACTCATTGTATCACTGCAATCGCTCTGCACTTTGGATACTTCAGTATTAATCACAGCTTCGGATCACCATGTAGGCAGACACATGCATGTACATTAAAGGGGTATTCCAGGCAGAAACCTTTTTTTATATATCAACTGGCTCCGGAAAGTTAAACAGATTTGTAAATTACTTCTATTAAAAAATCTTAATCCTTCCAATAGTTATTAGCTTCTGAAGTTTTCTATCTAACTGCTCAATGATGATGTCACGTCCCGGGAGCTGTGCATGATGGGAGAATATCCCTTGCATGATGGGAGAATATCCCCATAGGAGCTGGACAGCTCCCGGGACGTGAGTCATCAGAAAGCAGTTAGACAGAAAACAGCAACTCAACTTCAGAAGCTAATAACTATTGGAAGGATTAAGATTTTTTAATAGAAGTAATTTACAAATCTGTTTAACTTTCTGGAGCCAGATGATATATGAAAAAAGTTTTTTCCTGGAATACCCCTTTAATGTGTCCTAGGCATGGGGCCAGGGCATAGTGACATAAATAGAAGTCGCATGTCTTCTGAGGGTTTATCATTACTGGGAGTCTGTTACTATTTGACTCTCCCTCCCCCTTCTCTGAAGAAGGAGCATATTTGGGGACATTTATCAATGCTTGCTTATGTATTCTTTTTTTTTTTAGTAATTTTTTCTTTACTTTGTTTTTTTTTTTGCTTATGTGTGACTTATTTATCAACTGGTTTCAGCCTGCTGATAATTTTCTTTCACATAAGCAATTTTTCCTTTTTTACTTTGGTAGTAGCTTTTTCTGCTCCATGTTTGAGCTGGAGTTAATTTAGTAAATTTTTAACCCTGTTGCGCCTTTTTTTTTTTTTTTTTTTTGCGCAGTTGCGACTGTCGCAGTTAATAAATACCTGACTACCCGTAGTCCATTTTAAAATTATTACTACGTAGTAAATTTTTGGAAAACTTGCTTTTCTCGCTTTCCAGTCAAAATGTCGCACGAAAAATCGCGTAGTCGCAGTTGCGACAATTTTGCGACAATTATAGTTAAAGAAAACCTGACTAAACCCGTTGATAAATGTCCATAATTCTCTTTTATCATGTCTCATCAATATGTCATAAACTTCACTGGAGGTAGGATGCTGCTGCATGTGCAATGTTTTCTCCCAGCTGCTCAAGCCAATAACCCCGCCCCCTTTGGCCAATCCAATATCCCCCTTCCCCTCTATAAATATTCAGCCCTTGCTCCTCAGCATGTTCATAAAGGGGGCAGAGTTGTCAGCAAAAGAGAGCAGGGTTTTGACCGGAGCCGGCAGAAAAAAGCATTGCACATTAGCCACTATATTAGCTTATCTGGACCTACTAAGACCCAGCAACTCTGCTACACTGAGGGGCACATAATGAAAGTGGGTACAGAGCATGCATTGAGGACTACTTGCTCCACCCTCATTTCTTGCATTTTGTCCTCTCTATCTACTTATTGCTAGTGATGGAATGTCTATAATACCAGGGGGTCAATAGCAGTGTAACCAAGAGGAAAACTTCTTGATGGACATGAATATAAAAGTGATTTTAACCCGATAACGACCATGGACGAGTATAGACGTCCAGGTTGGCGGGCGTTCCCGCACCTGGACGTCTATACTCGTCCATTCTTCTCGTGGGTGCTGCCCAGTGCACCCACGAGATCGCGGCAGGGACTCGGCTGTATCACACAGCCGGGACCCTGCTGCACTTCCAGGACCGAAGTAAACTTCGGTCCCGGCAGTTTTAACCCTTACAGCCGCGGTCGGAAGTGACCGCGGGCTATAAGAGTTATGACAGAGGGAGGGGGCTCCCTCTGTCTCCTCTGCAGCATCGCGATCGCGAGGTGCTGCGTGTAATACGCGGCTGGCCGGGGCCTGCCGCACTGCCGGGAGTGAAGTTCACTTCACTCCCGGCAGTTTAACCCTTACAGCCGCGGTCAGAAGTGACCGCGCGCTGTAAGGAGTTCTGACAGAGGGAGGGGGCTCCCTCTGTCTCTCCTGCAGCACCCCGCAGCGCGATCGCGGGGTGCTGAGTGTGGCCGCACTGCCGGGAGTGAAGTCCCCTTCACTCCCGACAGTTTAACCCCTACAGCCGCGGTCAGAAGTGACCGCGCGCTGTAAGGAGTTCTGACAGAGGGAGGGGGCTCCCTCTATCTCTCCTGCAGCACCCCGCATCGCGATCGCGGGGTGCTGCTGCATAACTGGGCTGCCGGGGGTCCTACAAAGACCCCCAGGTCTGCCCTGGGTATTGCCTACCAGTGAAATATGCTGCCTGCTAGTGAAAACTGACAGGCAGCATATAACTGCAATGCTTTGGAATACTAAGTATTCCAAAGCATTAAAAAGTGTAAAAATAAATAAATAAAATAAAAGTGTAAAAATAAATAAAAATGTAATAAAAGTGTAAAAAAAATATATATTAAAAATAAATTTATTAAATGAATCTAATAAAAAAAAAAAAGCATAATGTGTAGGATCGCATTGGCGGACTTCCGCAGCATGTAATATGCTGCGGATGTCCGCCACGTGATCCTACACATTATGCAGCAGTCACGGTAATGAGCTCGCTGCTGCGGCTGGGTAGCTTTGTGCGTCCACTCATAGCGGCGGATATATCCATCAGGAGCCTTAACTGTCACAGACAGACGCGTTATACTGCCAGCCGACCAGCCAATAACTTGTAGGGGTGCGGTATATAAATGGGGTCACTTGTGGGGGTGGGCGTACTGTTCTGCCCTGAAAGCCAAATGGCGCTCCTCTCCTTCTGAGTCCTACCACGCGGCCAAGGAACAATATATGGACAAAGTGGGGGTATTTCCGAACATGGGACAAGCAGCTAAATAAAATATAGGGTGCATTTCTTTCAATATCAGAAGTGATGTACAAAAAATATGCCCCCCAAATGATGCATTTGTGAAAAATTGCAATTTTCGAATTTTTAACACTGACTTTGTAATAATTCCTGCCAAAAAACTATGGTGTTAAAATACTCACTGTACCCCCTAGCGAATACCTTGAGGGGTCTAGTTTTTAAAATGGGGTCATTTGGGGGGGTGTTCCTATGTTCTACTACCTTTTAATTTCTGCAAACCTTGCATAGCACATAAAAAAAATGTACTTTTCAAATTTTCAAAATTTCAAGTTAAATTGTTAGGGTTCTAACTAATTTAAAATGTTAATTAAAAACTAAAAAATGACGTCAAAATAAAGTAGACATCTGAAAGTATAAGTTTCATGAACTATTTGGTCAGTAAGTATAAATATATGCAACCAATTAGTGTTAAAATAGCAAAAAATCGTAATTTTTTGTAAAAATTTCATGATTTTTTGCATTGTAAAAAAAAAACTACAAATGATATCGGCTTACTTTTACTATGTACATGAAGGACAACTTGTGACAAAAAAACAATGTCAGAAATATCGTGATTGGCAAAACGTTACCAGAGTTATTCTCTAATAAAGACAGACATCCCCGATTTGAAAAAACAGGCCTGGTCTTTCAGGGGCGTACAGGTTTATTTGCATTGGTCCTTAAGGGGTTAAAGGCAAAAAGGTATTTTTCGATGAAACTATATTAGAAAGATACTTAATTTTATTAAGCCTTTTGAAAAAGCTTAAGTTGTTTAATTGACAGTGGCCATTCAACTGTTGATTTTAGGAGTACTCCTTTTAATATTTACCTTGAGTGTTCACAACATATGTAAGTGTCACTGCTCTCCAGTGTAAATAAGTATCCGTTGAGCGTTGACTTTGGTATTCCATATTACACCACAAAGTTTCCTGTGATGAATTATCTCTGACAGTCACATTTCCTTCTTAGTGAGCGCTGGAAATGTTTAAAATGTATTTTATGTACCAATTGTGTAATGCAATTCTAGATACAATGGAAGCATTAGACTGAATTAATATTTATCAGAGTTATAATCCATTACCATTGGCATGCAGCAGAACTGTGGCCATTTATTTTGTGGTCTTTTTTTATTTTTTTAAATTAAATAATGGCTTGCTTACTCAGTGTTTGGCCATAAAAAGTGGTATTCAGAAATATATAGAGTATCCATAGGCTTCTATATAACAGAAGTAAAACTGCAATGCTAAAAAATTAACTTTTATTCTTTTTATTTTTATTTTTCTTTAAGTGTGTCATGCCTGTCACGCCTTTAAAAAAAAAAAATTTTTGAGCAGCTTTTTGTCAACGTTATGGCGTAATGTGATGGGAATTTAGGGTCTGTTCACATCACAACTACATTGTTGCTGTAAGAACCTGAAGAGGTCCTTTGTTCTGGTTTCTGTGGAAACACCCTGTTCTCTAATGGTCAGCCGACCTCGGCTTTTGACCTGTTCCTATATTAACTGGGAGTCTGCTCTCACACCCTGCCTGTGAAAGAGCTCATATTCCTAGCTAGCGTTTAAACTGTATCTTGTATTTCTGACATAATTGACGTATTGGCTCCGCTCTCTGACTCCCCTCCTGCACATCGCCATGACTGCACCACCTGAGAGAGGGACTCCGCCCCGAGGGACAGGAAACCTTGGAGAATGAAAGGAAGTCCCCTGTCTCAGGTGGGTCTGCAGGATATCACAGTGACTAGGGGATTCCTTTATGCTGGGCCCCTTGGTGTAGGCGGTGTGGGATCCCTAATATGATCCCTGGTTGGGGTTCTTAGCAGGGCTCACATATTCCCCAAGTTTAAATCTCCTGCCCCTTCCCCCTCTCCCCTCCGTCGGCTGCCTGCGCTAACCTACTAACAAGTATGATCTGCCGTCGCTGGTATGCGGACGGGCTGTCGGCTTTGTGCGGCGGGCTGCTGGCGGAGATCCCGGCGTCTGAGCGCAGATAGGTGCGGGAAGGCTGCGGCCTGCATAGTGGGTGGAGATCGGCATCGTCACTACAGAGGAAGTGACAATGAAGGAGGATACCGGAGGTCAAAGGGGGGCGGATGTGAAGTCACACGCCGGGCCTCCAGCGCTCAGGAGGCGGCAGATTTAAAAAGAAGCCCTTTTCTGTCTTTCTGCCTTCTGTTGTGAGCTGGCCAGTCATTCCAAACCTGTCCAGCATTGGAGTGGGGGATTTTTACTGTGCTTCCAGCATGAGTACCAGCGGTGACAACCCAAAGTGTACTCCATCTGACTCATTTGCAAAGACGCCATCTACGGTAATGGTGGTTTCTGAGTGAGTGTATCTTTTATGATTCAAATCTTTTTCTAAATTGTGGTTATTTTCTGCAGGGTGATGATGGACCTAGGAAAGCTTCCAAAAAGACAAAAAAATCGTGAATGTAACGTGTAAAGAAAAGTTACCTCCTGAATATGAGCTTCATGTCAGTTTTGTATTAATAAGCTGATTATTTTGGAGGTTCCAGTATTAGTTCTGTCTCTTATGGTACAAATGCAGGATCTTATTAGAAAGGAGATCGTCATCCATTCAGAATTTAACAGCGGCTACTAATCCTATAGCCATTCATACTGCTCCTCTTTCCACTGCTTCAAATGTTATTTCTACTCCAGTGGCCTTAACTCAATCTGACTCTGAAGAAAAGGGTACTATTGTGCCAGCTGCATCGGACTCAGGAGAGGAGTCAGAGGGAGACTCCTCTGGGAAAGCATTATTTTCCTTTTCAGGACACTGATCAGTTAGTAAAAGCTGTGCATTCCGCTCTGAATATGGAAGAGCCCAGGGAACCAAGGTCAATTCAAGATATTATGTTTGAGGGTCTTGATTCTAAAAAAGGTTATCTGCCCGTGCTGGAGCACTATCAAATTTGGCTAGAAGTGGGTTGTGGTTAAAAAATTGGACAGGCGAGGTATCCTCAAAAAAATTAATTATGCGCCATCACCTGTGTAGGAGAGCATTTGTTTGGATCCGTCCTTCCTGAAATACTTGAGAAGGCAAATGATAGAAAGAAAGGGTTTCCTTTTGCCTTTGGGACCAGACGTAACCAGTCCTTTCGGTCCAGGGGGAGGGGTGGAGGCCAGAGTAGAGGAAGAGGCCAATCTGGGCGCTGGAAATTGTCCAAAAAGGATAGTGGTCTCCTGTTTAATCAGCCCCAAACTTCCTCAAAAAAGCCAGGGTCTCAATGAAGGGGTCCTGCGAGTGGGTGGCAGACTGCAAAGTTTTTTCCAGCATTGCGAAAGATAGCAGGCAGTTTCCAGGTTCTGGACATCATTCAGGATGGTCTGCACTGGCAATTTTGTGGTCTTCCACCTACTCGCTTTGTAGTAACCAAAAATCCTTTGGGGTCAATAGGAAATATTTTGTTACAACAAGTTCTTCTGCTGTGAAAAAAAGGGGTTCTAGTACAGGTACCATCAGGTTAGGAATGTCAGGGATTTTATTCCACACTGTTCCTTGTGGAAAAAAACAACACCTTTTGGGTAATAATCTAAAACCTCTAAACAAATTTATAAAATACCAAAGATTCACAAAAAATTGTTTCATAGCCTCACTGGATTTAAAGGATGCCTACTTCCACGTACCTATAAATCTGGACTTCTAGAAATACTTAAGAATTGCTGTGCACCTAAACTTCAACCTAATGCATCTTCAATTCTGTGCCCTTCCCTTTGGGATCTCAGTGGCTCCAAGAATTTTCACACAAGTGGTGTCGGAAATGGCAGCGCACATAAGGGAAGAAAGAATATTCATCCCATATCTGGACGACTTTCTCCTGGTGGCGGACTCAGCCTCAAAGGTACATTCTTTTGTTTGTCGCACCTTACACATTCTAGAAAATTTGGTCTGGCTAGTCAATTGGGAGAAGTCATCCCCATCCCCAACAAAACAAAAAGTATTTTAGGCATTATTTTGGATTCTATACAGGAGAAATCTTTCCTTCCCCAAAGTAAAATTGATAAAATTATAAATGTTGTGGGGGAAGTTATAAGTTCCCCCTCAGATTGGCATTAGGAACGGAATGTCCCTACCAGGTTTATTTACGCCTCGTTTCCTGCCGTGCCCTGTGCTCAGTTTCGTTACTGTTGCCTTCAGGCTGAGCTTTTTAGATTTGGAATGGATCACCTGAAGATCTTGATAGTTTTATTCTCTCTTCTGAAACTCAATGTCTCTCCTTTTGTTAGCAGGATAAAGAAAATTTATCAAGAGGGTTACATTGGAGAATTAAATATCCCACTGTTATTACAACTAATGCTAGTACTTGGTTTTTTGGGAGCTCATGTTGATAATTTCCAGGGGCCCTTACAGTAGGAGTCCTCTAATTATAAAGAATTGCTGGCGGTCCTTCGTGCCCTGCAGACAATCAGACACACTATCTTTCAGAAAAATGTTTAAATTCTTTCAGATTACTCAACTCCTGTGGCCCTTATAAATAGACAGGGTACAACTAAGAACCCTCATCTGATGTTTCTTTCTTCCCAGGTCCTCTTCTATGCAGAAAAACACCTTGCATCAATATCAGCGGTTCATCTAAAGGGCTCTCTAAACACCTGGGCAGACTATCTGAGCAGGCATTTTCTCAATCAGGGAGAATGGTGCCTAAACAAGGACATATTCAGGAAAATTTGTGTACTTTGGGGGGCTACCCTCAGATATATCTCTTTGCCACCAGAGAGAATCGTCAAGTAAGCAGTTCCTCTCCCTGTCTCCCTCCAAAAGCCCTACAGCAGTGGATGCACTGTCCCAGTATTGGAAGCGGAGTCTGATCCATGCATTCCCTCCGCTAGCATTAATACCGAGAGTACTGAAAAAGATTCGAGAAGACAGGACGAGGGTTATGCTCATAGCTCCATTCTGGCCCCGCTGGGCATGGTTTTCCTGCCTTCGGAAGATGTCCCTAACAGACACCTGGGTCTTACCGAACAAACGGATCTTTTGTTTCAAGGTCCTATATTCCATCCAGATACTCCCAGTCTGCACCTAACTGCATGGAATTTGAAAGGCTAATTCTCAAAAACAAAGGTTTGTCTGACTGTCATCTCGACATTACAATCAAGTAGGAAGCCTGTGACAAACCCAATATTGCTTCAATCCTGTACTTACTTCACTTTAGAAAAAGGACTATAGTTAGCTTCTCTCAAAGTACAAGTATCAGCCCTAGGCTCTTTGTTCACTCAGTCAATAGCTAGTCATCCATGGATTATAAGATTCTTTAAGGCAACCAAAAAACTCCAGATTCCAAAAATTCCTAAAGCTCCTCCTTGGGATTTAACTGTAGTTCTCAATATGTTATGTAGTGAACCCTTTGAGTCAGTTTCTTCTATTTCTATCAGAAACCTGACTTTGAAGACTGCTCTCCTTTTGTAGCTGTTACCTCGGCTCGTAGACTAGGGGAGATAACTATTTTTTTTTATGTCTTTCATGTCCTGAACCAACTACTCGTATCCTAGATGACAGAATAGTTCTTAGGACTGACCTAGCATTTTTGCCAAAAGTGGGATCTAGTTTTCATTTGTCTCGAGATAGTTTTACCTTCTTTCTGTAGCAATCTGGCAAATGACAGAGAAAAATATTTTCATATGCTGGTATGTAAGAATGTGCGTTCTCTCTGTTATTTGGAAAGAACTAAAGAGTTTAGGAAATCAAGTAGACTTTTTATTCAATTCTCTGGCCAGAATAAGGGTAATAGTGTTAGAAGTAACACCATAGCTAGATGGATTAGGCTAGCTATTTTTTTGTTTGTCTTATGTTTCCTCTGGCCTTTCTTCTCCTGTTGGTCTCGAGGCTCACTCTACCCGTGCAGATGCATCCTCTTGGGCCGAGAGGAGAGGGGCCTCAATAGACCAAATCTGTAAGGCGGCCACCTGGTCGTCTCCCCACACTTTTTTCCGCTAATATAGGTTGGACGTGGGGGAACTGTTTTGATTTATCCTTTGGTCGTAAAGGTTCTCCAAACTGGTATCCCACCCTAATCTTGGTCTCTGGTATTCTCTCAGGTGGTGCTTTCATTGCGATGGGGAAAGCCAGTAATTACTCACAGATAATTCCACGAGCCAGGACAGCACCGCTGTATTCCCACCCTTTATCTTTCTAAATAGTTAATTTTTTTCCTGGGTGTTTATATCACTTAGGTGTAGCATATAGAAGGAAACATCATATATATATATATATATATATATATATATATATATATATATATATATATATATATATATATATATATATATATAAAATCCCTTGTTCAGTTATTGTTTCTTGTCATGACTTATTACTAACTAAGTAGGAAGGCTTTTCTAGGTCTCTGTAACCCACTGAGGATGGCGAGGAAGGGACTTCCTTTTATTCCCAAGGGGTGGAGTCCCCCTCTCAGGTAATGCGGTCATGGCTTGTGGAAACAGAATTACCGGTGAGTAATTACCAGCTTTCTGTTAGTGTGTGTGTTTCCATACAGTGTCCCGATTTCCGTCTCTATTATAGTTTATTTTCTTGACGTTTGACTCCCTGAACCTATTCAGGCAGGGACTGTCACCGTAGTTGTGGACCCGTCATGTAGGGCATGTACACAAGTAGGCAGGGCAAGTGGGAGCGGGTACGTTTAGAATTTCACTCTTCCCTGCCCAGACGTGACATTTTCACAGGCCCACATACCTGCATTTGTCGTTCTCCTGCAATGGCAGCTATGTCTGATTTGGTAGAGCAAATGCAGGGCTTGACTCCGCTGGTTCAGGATTTAGCTGAAAGACTTCAGCAGTGTGAGTCTTCTCTGTCTCAGTCAGCTTCAGTTCAGACCATGCAAGTTAGTCTCCCTGATCATTTTTTTTGTTTAACTGAAAAATGTTTAAGATCTTCTGTGAAAGTTGCAAGTTATACTTTCGTCTAAGACCTTACTCTGGGAATTATGTCTGTTTTGCAAGGGGGTCCCCAGGAATGTTTTTTTTTTTCCCTTTTGTCCCGATGCCCCTGAATTGACCTCACTATTTGCGGGATTGGGACTCTTGTATGCAGAACCAGACTGTGTTGCATATGCTGAATCACAGCTGCGTACATTGAAGCAGGGTCGCAGACCTGTTGAGGAATATTGTGCAGACTTTAGAAAGTGGTGCGCGGATTCTCGGTGGAACACCCCAGCTTTAGTTTGGCAGTTTAGATTGGGATTATCCGACACCTTAAAAGACATGCTGGTGACTTATCCCTCTCCTGACACCCTTGACCGAGCCACGATGTTAACTGTCCTTTTTAGATAGATGTCTACGTGAGCGCAAACGGGAGTGCTCATCTCCAATCCTTATCTTTTGCTTGACTCTTTACCTGTCTATAATAACCAACCTGTGCCTGAGGTAGAGCCCATGCAAATAGGGTCAATATGTACCCTGGAGGAGCGCAGAAGATTTGATCAAATAAATGGCCTGTGTTTTTACTGTGGGGAGAATACAAACTTCATTGCCTCCTGTGTCAAATGTCCAAGTGGCAGTCGTGGAGGCGACTTGGGCGCACAGGTATGTCATGCTTCTCAGAGAGCTATGTCTGGGGGGCATTGTTCCATCTAGTGTACAATCTAACTTAACGTCAGAGTATTGTAAAGCCTGTTTTGCATCAGTCTCTGGCTGAGTCGGCATAATGTGACATCATGGGCAAGAAGAGTGTGGAGAGTACTCCTGTTGACTTGCATTCAGAGGGAAGTAGTGAGATTCTGGAGGATGACTGTGAGGACATTATTGAGTGGTGTGATTTGGAGTATGAGGATGCAGATGAGGACATTGATGGTAAATCTGTATCCAAGTCAAGACCTTTGTACTCTCAGGTGGTTAAGGGTCCAGTGGCCCCTTTTAAAAGGAGGGTGGGGGTGTACTGTAAGAACCTGAAGGGTTAATCTGTACTTAGGTCTTTTGTTCTGGTTTCTGTGGAAACGCCCAGTTCTCTGATGGTCAGCTGACCTCGTTGGCTTTTCACTTGTTCTGGCTCCTATATTAGCTGGCAGTCTGCTCTCACACCCTCCTGCGAAAGAGCTCATACTCCTAGCTAGCGTTTTAATTGTATCTTGTATTTCTGGCATATTTGACCCATTGGCTCCGCTCTCGGACTCCTCCCCTGTTTCTGCGATTTGGCATATCTGTTATATCTTGGTACTGACTCGGCATGTGGGCTGTGGCTTATTTTGTGTGAATGTTTAGTTATTATTTCTGTTTGTGTGTCACCATGCAGTGTCCCGACCTCAGTCTGTATAATAGTTTATTTTGTTGACATTCGACTCCCTGCACTTATTCAGGCAGGGACTGTCACCGTGGTTGTTGACCCATCGTCTAGGGCGGGTATGCAAGTAGGCAGGGCAAGTGGGAGCAGGTGAGTTTAGGGCTTCACTCTTCCCTGCCCAGATGTGACAGTTGCTTTGGCATATACATGGACAACAATAGATGACATATATGCCATCATGCTCATAGATTTTCAATATCCAAATATACAGATATATGCCATCCTAGAGTTGCAATATGCAAATAAACTATCACAAGCCTCCCTTGTTTTTTCGGAGACATGGCACCTCTTATGAACTATTTGATGAAAACACCACTTTGAGAAGGACTCTACCATCATAGTTAGGCCTATTTCAGACTGCCATAATATGGGTATGTATCAGTTTGTTAAAGGGGTAATCCAGGATTTTTTATTTGACTATGTTACAGGGGCTGTAAAGTTAGTGCAGTTCATAATATAGTGTCTGTATCTGTGTGTGACAGTTTTCTCACAATTCTGTGATTTTAACTCCAATATTTATTTTTAACAGCATACAAAATGTCTGTTGTCTCAGATTTTTCCCAGGTTGCAATGCAGCCGAGACCTGACTCACTAGTCAGCTGATGACAGGGAGCCTGTCTGCTTCAATGGGTGGAGGGATCGCTTGGTGGGAGAGAGGTCAATCTGCAACTAATGCAACAGCTGTAGGCACCCTGATTGAAAACCACAGGTCTTTTGAATGTATGCAGCTCATTTATGTTTCAATGGGTGGGGTGGCTGATGTGTGGGAGAGAGGAAAATGGAATTGTGGGATTTGTTGTCAAAAAAAGAAAAGTCAAACAGGATATACCAGTTCACAAAAAGCTAGCCACAGTGTTGTAGTGTACTCACAACATAGCCATTTAGCCCCAAGACAAGCGCAGATCCTTCCTAAGCATGTCCATTACTGTCTGCCAGGTACGTATTAAAATCGCCTTATGATGGATAACCCTTTTAATGATGTCTGTCACAGGTATCTGTCGGCATGCCATAATATACTCTTATATATTGCCTACAGCAGTGGGTACCATGAATTTCAATGACCCACAGTGAGTCACCTAGTCACTCCATTCGGGCTGATTGCTACTTGATATACACTAAATAGTGTGGTCTGCTGGGCTACCGATTTATTTTTAAAATAGTAAAAAGAAGAAAACACGGGTGCACTCACAGTACTTCGGTCAGAGCAGGCTTCTTTATTCAGGTAGCGGCTGAACACATGTTCTGGTGGGGCGCCAGGAGCGAGCGTGTGGGACGATAGCTATTTCGTGCCGATCCCGGCACTTCCTCAGGTCACACCTACCTGTGTATGAGGGGTCAGGTAAGTACATCCTGCACACCTACGTTAGAAGGTAAGGGCGTTTCCACAACTCACAACATTGATCACATAACACCTTTAATTAGAAACATTAAAAATTAATAAATACAGTTCTTCACATACATATTAAGTGAGCACAACCTTTGGGATGAAGGAAACGCATAAAACGAACATAAAGAAGGGAAGATATATTATTCTTAACAAAAAACGCTCATATCCAGGCGATCGTTCAGACCGAGGTTACCCTCAGCATTAATCTGAATGATCCAGCTAGCTTCGCACTGGAGGAGCCATTTATGATTATCTATTCCTGAGACAGAAAAAACTTTTTCAAGGACCAAGAATTTATAACTTTTTGCTTCTCCCTTATGTTCTTCCCATACATGCAAGATTAATCTTGGGGAACCTTTCTTAGTGGTAATAAAGCATACATGTTCTCTAAACCTCACATTTACCGGTCTAATGGTGCAACCAATATAAAACCGCATGCACGGACAAAAAATGGCATAAATAACGTTGATCGTTCTACAGCAGGCTGCATTTTTTGGGGTAATATTTATACCTCCCAAGGACACATTTTTGTCTATGCATGCCTGGTTGCACTAATTACATGTATTGCATCTATACATTCCTGGACTAAACAATTTTTATAGCCAATCCTCCTTTTTATTATCATTTTTAAGTTTACTACTTACTAGGACGTCTTTTAAATTTTTACTTTTTCTGAACGCAATAACTGGTTTTTGTTGTGTGTCTTCAGCCAGATCGGCGTTGTTTTGTGCCAAAAAACTGTTATTGTATATAGGCTTTTTAATCTGTTCAGCCATCGGACTAAAGGAAAATGAAAAAGAAAAATGAAAGGTAGATTCAGGGGACGAGTGGTTTTGATGGGTTATCAAAAGTTTATTTGTGCTGCACTGTGCTGGCCTGTCAGTTGTAGCTACTTGATGTGATGGGTGACTTTCTTTTCTTTGTTTTTTTTCTTTCTGTTTCTATTGTTTGTAATGCCTTTTAGGAGTACCTTACAATCTCGTTTTCTAGCCCTTTCTAGTGATTTACTTAGAACTGTTTTAGGGTATCCCCTTGCTTTTAAAGAGATCCTGTGCCTGAGAAAGAAAGTCTTCTTCTTTACTTTTTATCCGTTTCAGTCTTAAAAATTGGCCGTACGGGACTGCTTTCTTGACTATGTTAATGTAAGAGGGAATTACACGCTGTCGGTTTGCGGTAACCCTTAGTAACGATGTTATCATTTTCTACCACCACGAGCACGTCAAAAAATTCAAGACTATTAATCTTAAATGTAAAATAAAGGTTCATGTCGTTGGTTTCGTTTACTATAAATACAAATTTTTTTAACTCTTCTATCGAGCCCGTCCAAACTATAAAAATATCGTCTACAAAACGAAAATAACTTGCAACAAATTTCAAGTAGAGGTTCGTGGCAGAAAATTATTTTTTGAACATTGGCAACATATAAGTTAGCCAGAGTACAGGCCACTGGCGTGCCCATTGCGACTCCGCTAATTTGTTTGTACCAACTGTCCCCAAACATGAAGGTGTTGCAAGTTAAAATTAAAAATATGGAATTACAGACTAAATCAATGAATGCTCTTGATTTTCCCGAACCCAAAAGTAATTCCCTGATGGCTTCTTCACTCCTCCCCTGGGGGATACTTGTATACAGACTTTCAATGTCCAAGGACATTAGCTTACCATTGGGAGGCCAGACTAGATCCTCCAATGAAAGCAAAAACTCGTTTGTGTCCTTGACTAGTCCTGGAATCTCCCACAGGAGAGGGTGCAGAAGCCAATCAATGTATTTGGACAAGTGTTCAGTTAGGGACCCCACCCTGGAGACAATTGGTCTCCCGGTGGGGACTCCAAGGTTATGTGGGTTTTTGGTAAAAAAAAATACCAGTTGGGGATCTTTGGGTTCGGGAGAAAAAGTTTTTTTCTGTGTTTTTTTGGGATAACTACTTTTCCTCTACACAGGATCTCAAAAACGATTGTAATTTTGACATCAATTTTGGCAAGGAGTTTCCTTTCAATTTTTCATGGCATTTTTTGTTTCCTAATTGTCTCTCTGCTTCCGAAAGATAGTATTTTTTATTATTATTTTTATAATCTCCTCTTGTTTCCTTAGCTTCTCCAAAGCTTGTTTCTCTTTTGGAGACAGATTTTTAAAATAGTAGATACCAGCAGAAATCATCTCAAATTGAGTCACTAGGTGACTGCAGTATGTTACATGTACGGGTATGTTGGCATCCCATACTTAGCGGGATGCTGATGTATACCCGTGACAGACAGCATACATTTACTGAGAATATCAACTTAGGGTTAGAGTTAGGGTTGCAGCCACAGTGCAGACTCTAATGTACACATGTCTGAAATAGGATTAAATGTGAATATGTTATTCACAGAGTTTGAAGGGGTATTCCGCCCCTAGACATCTTATCCCCTATCCAAAGGATAGGGGATAAGATGTCAGATCGCCGGGATCCCCGCTGCAGCACCCCGCTATCATTACAGCACAGAGCGAGTTCGCTCTGTGGGTAATGACGAGCGATACGGGGGACGGAGCAGCGTGACGTCATGGCGCCGCCCCTCGTGACATCACGGCCCGTCCCCTTAATGCAAGTCTATGGGAGGGGGCGTGACGACCGCCACGCCCCCTCCCATAGACTTGTATTGAAAGGGGCGGACCGTGACATCACGAGGGGCGGAGCCGTGACGTAACGATGCTCCGGCCCCTGTACCGCCCATCATTACGTGCAGAGCGAACTCGCTCTGTGCTGTAATGATAGCGCGGTGCCGCAGTGGGGATCCCAGGGGTCCCCAGCAGCGGGACCGTGGCGATCTGACATCTTATCCCCTATCCTTTGGATAGGGGATAAGATGTCTAGGGGCGGAATACCCCTTTAAGATATTATTTTTAACTCTTTTAACCCCTTTAGGACGCAGGGTTTTTCAGTTTTTGCCTTTCGTTTTTTTCCTTCTTACCTGTTAAAAATCATAACCCTTTCAATTTTCCACCAAAAAATCCATATTATGGCTTATTTTTTTGCGCCACCAATTCTACTTTGCAGTGACATTAGTCATTTTACCCAAAAATCCACGGCGAAACTGAAAAAACGCCATTTTGTTACTTTTGGGGGCTTCCGTTTCTACGCAGTGCATATTTCGGTAAAAATAACGCCTTATTATAATTCTGTAGGTCCATACGGTTAAATTGATACCCTACTTATATAGTTTTAATTTTGTCGTACTTCTGGAAAAAATCATAACTACATGCAGGAAAATGTATACGTTTAAAAATGTCCTCTTTTGATCCCTATAACTTTTTTTATTTTTCCACGTATAGGGCGGTATGAGGGCTCATTTTGTGCGCCGTGATCTGAAGTTTTTATCGGTACCATTTTTGTTTTGATCTGACTTTTTGATCACTTTTTATTCATTTTTTAATGGCATAAAAAGTGACCAAAAATATGCTTTTGTGGACTTTGGAATGTTTTTACATGTACACCATTGACCGTGCGGTTTGATTAACGATATATTTTTATAGTTCGGACATTTATGCACGCGACGATACCACATTTTTATTTACACTGTTTTATTTTTTTTTATGGGAAAAGGGGAGTGATTCAAACTTTTATTAGGGAAGGGGTTAAATGATCTTTATTAACACTTTTTTTTTTTTTTTACAGTATTATAGCCCCCATAGGTACCTATAACATTACATACACTGATCTTTTACACAGATCACTGGCTTGTATTAACACGCCTGTGATCAGTGTTATCGGCGCTTGACTGCTCCTGCCTGGATCTCAGGCACGGAGCAGTTATTCGCCGATCGGACACCGAGGAGGCAGGTAAGGTCCCTCCCAGTGTCCTGTAAGCTGTTCGGGATGCCGTGATTTCACCGCGGCGGTCCCAAACAGCCCGACTGAGCAGCCGGGATAGTTTCACTTTCGCTTCAGACGCAGCGGTCCGCTTTGATCGCCGCATCTGAAGGGTTAATACAGGGCATCGCCGCGATCGGTGATGTCCTGTACTAGCCGCGGGTCCCAGCCGTTGATGGCCGCCGGGACCGACCCGATATGACGCGGGGTCATATACGTCCTTCGTTGTTGAGTTAATGTAACCCCTCACAAAACACATTATTGGGGGAGATTTATCAAAACCTGTCCTGAGGAAAAGCTGCTGAGTTGCCCATAGCAACCAATCAGATCGCTTCTTTCATTTTTCAGAGGCCTTGTTAAAAATGAAAGAAGCAATCTGATTGCTATGGCCAACTTTTCCTCTGCACAGGTTTTGATGAATCTCCCCCATTGATTCCTTTTTCCTTGTTAGTCTACCTGGTGATTGCATATGCTTTTCTTAGTCTGACTGCTTTATCATATTTTTATTTGTATTATAATTAAATGCCATTTTATTAATTGATATCATTAAACATTTTTGCAAGGGACAAATTTTCACCTTTACTTTAATTACGGAGATTTTGAGGCTCGCTGCTAATGACAGGGAATTAACCCTTTTAGACACCGGGATCAATGCCGATCACAATGTTTAAAGTAGTATATGAAACATGCTGGTAGCTTGATGGTGTTCATGTGACCCCCAATGAGCTAAAATGGTGGAGGGGGTCTCCTTACATGCCTCTAGTAGCTGGATTGACATTCCAATGATGCAGCCTGACTGAACCATGTTAGATCAGTCAAGCGCCGATCACAATGCTATTTAGTAGGCCCCATGGGGGACTTAAAGTGTGAAATATATATATATATATATATATATATATATATATATATATATATATATATATATATATATATATACTTTTTTGTTGTTTTGTAGTTTATTGTTTGATATCCCACTTAAGCTATATGACGTTTAAATGTAGCTCACTTTATTTCGATAATAGCTTGTATTTTTTATTACTAATTTGATATACAGGTGACTGAAGTAACACCATTATATGATCTACTCTATTTATCCGGGTATACCACGCACCGGCCTATAACACGCACCCTCATTTTACCAAGGATATTTGGGTAAAAAAAAGTTTTTTACCCAAATATCCATTGTAAAATGAGGGTGCATGTGTGTGTGTGTGCACGTGTATACCCCGATACACCCCAGGAAAGGCACGGGGAGAGAGGCCGTTGCTGCCCGCTTCTCTCTCCCTGCCTTTCCTGGGGTCTAGAGCCCTGCTGCCGGCCCTTCTCTCCCCCTGGCTATCTGCGCCGCTGCCCGGTTCTCTCCCCTGACTATCGGTGCCGGCGCCGAAAGCCAGGGGGAGAGAAGCGGCGCCGGCAATGGGGCAGTGGCGCCGACAGCCAGGGAGAGAGAAGGGGCAGCAGCACCCATTGCCGGCGCCGCTGCCCCGTTGCCTCCCCCCATCCCTGGTTGCATAATTACCTGTTGCCGGGGTCGGGTCCGCGCTGTCTCAGGCCTCCGGTGTGCGTCCCCTGCGTCGTTGCTACTGACGTCATGCGCCGCGCCGTGCAGTGCATAGCAATGACGCAGGGGACGCACTCCGGAGGCCTGAAGCAGCGCGGACCCGACCCCGGCAGCGCCCGCTTTAAATCATTGAACTGCAGCGGCTTATAGGCGTATAACACGCACCCTGTTGCGACTTTTTTTCTGCGCCGTTGCGACTGTCGCAGTTAATAAATACCTGACTACCCGTAGTTCATTTTAAAATTATTACTTCATAGTTAAGTTTTTGAAAACTTGCTTTTCTCGCTTTCCAGTCAAAATGTCGCACGAAAAATCGCGTAGTCGCAGGTGCGAAATTTTTGTGACATTTTTAGTAAAGAAAAATTAACTAAATCGCTTGATAAATGCCTGTCATTGTGTATTTAATTAATTTACTGTTGCTTTTTTCCCTAAAGTACTATTTTAACAATTTTGTGTGTAACTTCACTATACACACATACTGATTTGTATTTTAATTGTTATTGTGAAAAAATCTTCAATACAAATTATGATAAAAGTGTAAAATAAAAAAGTTTTTAAAAGTATATAAAAGCCCCATGCCTAATTAGAACAAAAATGTATGAAGAGTGATCAAAACTAAAATGGTACCTATAAAAATGACAGATCTTGAAGCAAAAATTAGCCCTCATACAGCCCCGTATAAGGAAAAAAGGTATATATATATAATTTTTTTTTTTACAGCAGTGCAATTATAGAAATACAATATTGTTTTATTGGCATTGACCAACAAAGTAAAAATAACTTTACACTTACTGTAAAGTGCATTACGTAAAAATTCCCCTCAGAAGTAAGGAGCTGGCGTTGTCTTCTTCTGCTATTTTGTATGTGCACTGATCCTACCTTAAATGTGAATACCATTATGTCTTACAATATGGATATATTAGACAGCAAGTCTATTTCTTAGTTCACCAGTTTTATGCTGTATGTGCAGCATAAAACTGGTGTAGGCAATGTGAACTCAGAGAAATGTAAATTTCAGAGAAATTATAGTGTAACAATATCAGATTGAGTGGTGTTCTTTTGGTATGCAGTGGTTAGTACCTACCAAAAGTGGGCCAAGAAGAATAATCAATGAAATGGTGACGGGGTCAAACACACGCCTAAAATGTTCATTAAAACGTGTCTTGCTAACCCATGCGCTCCGATTCTATGGAGAGGGCCTGTAGCACAGAAGAGAAGAAAAAAACCAATTTGCTTTACATGGGGGGGGGGGGGGGGGAGCTTATGCTGACCTCTAAACAAGAGATCTGGACCAAGGAGCGATAAAAAGGTTTTCTACGCTTATGAATCACATTCTGTTTTACATCATGGGGAGAGCATGTGTCTCTTAGCTGGATGATACCTGGCATCAAGATGCTCTAAGGGTATGTTCACACTGAGGGTTTGGGGAGGAATTTCCGCAAGTAATTCTGCTCGCTTATTCCTCTCCAAATCATTCAGCAGTGAAAAACCCATAGCATGTAATGAAAATTCTGCTCCTCAGTTCACACTGAGGAATTTCCGCTAGCAGAATTCCGTCACTGAATTCGGTTCCGCATGAAGAATGAACATGTTCTTTCTTCATGCGGATTTCGCGTCGTAACTCCATAGAAGTCAATGTAATTTTTTTTCATGCCGCCACACTTCCGCGCGGAATTTGCGCAATTTTTTTTTTTGCAATGTCTCCTATGCTGCGCTGAACTCCGCACTGATTTCTGTGCGGAATCCGCGCAGAATTCCACGCAGATTTCGCACAGAGTCCACGCGGGAAAAAAGAGCGGATTTGTTCAGCGCAAATTCTGGTCAGATATTTTTCAGTGTGAACGTACCCTTAGGGAAGAAGAAAAGCTGATGGAGACAGTGGGATGTTGTGGTCAATGTTCTGCTGGGGAACCTTGGGCTCTGGCATTGATGAAGATGATATGAGGCGTCCCACCTACCTAACCACTGTAGCAGAGCAAGTACACCCATTTACGGCATCAGTATTCCTTAATGTCATTGATTGCCCTGCCATACTGCAAACATTATGCAGAAATGATTTAAGGAACATGAAGAGTTCATTGTTGCCTTGTTCTCCAATATCGGTAGGGTGTGCAAGAAGTACAAGCCCTACCATGGAGGGAACGCTAAGCAAATTATGGGACCTTTAAAGAATTGCTGCTGATTTATTTCTGCCTTTTACCATGGGATAACATTAGAAGTCATGTAGAGTCCTACATACAGCTACACAATAATAAGCTGATGATTTTAATTTTATGGCCGATCGATGTGCATTCAACTATATCCAGGGATCTATTCTCACTTGCAGTATGTCTTCTGCTATGATGAATAAAGCAATACTTTCATTAAAAAGATTCTTATAATAACATTGACTTTAAATTGGTTCATCTGGGATGTGTGTTATTTTGTGCAGTATAGAAAAGTGCCTGTAGACAACACAGTTTTTGCTGTGAGAGATGCCAATATACCCGTAACTAGTTTGCAAAGTGCACATAGTTTAATAGGTTTCTATGAAAACTGGATGGATAACCACCATTACAGCTTTTCAGGGGCTTGTCATCCAGCTTTCCTCTGAGTCTTGTGTGGATAGTTTTCTTCATTCTGAACTGTTGCATCTTCTGTCTGTGTTCCTGTATGAGAGTTATCGGTGTATAAAAGAGTTGATTTAATGTTAGTGTTCTTTGATTTCTATCTGATCACACAGAAAATGCTGTCAGCTATAACATTTAGCACTGACTGGCTGTCATACACATATTGTGCTACTTGGTTTGTTTCTATGTAGTGCAGCTTTAATGTAAAACTTCATGTACCAGCATTTCTGTTTGTAAAATAAGAATCTGAATTGAAGAGGTATCTTGGTTTCAGCAAATAAAACATTTTGACTGAATAATGAAAAGGCATGTCATTTTCTCTGTTCTGTGTATACATTCCTAACAGTATTGAGATCACTGTTTGTGGTCAGTAAATTGTGAACCTTTTTTAGTTTACTACCAGAGGCTGAAGAACTGTCATAATCAAGTGGTTATACATGGCTCGCTACAGTAACAAGTGTGTGTCTTGTAATAAGTGATGCACCTGTGTGCCTATAGCATAACTTTCATCCCTTTCCTGGCATTTGATTTCGATGTATGTTTAAACATCAATCCAGGTAGTTTGAAGCAGGCTCAGGAGCTAAGCATGCTCCATACACAGCAGTAGGAATCGACCGATATCGTTTTTTTAGTGCCGATACAGATAATCTGTGGAGGTTAGGGCCGATAACTTATACCGATATTCCGGTATAAGTTATCGGCTATTTATCCCCCGGCGACACCGCTGCAGATCATTGATTTAATTAAAGCGGGCGCTTTAAAGCAATGAACTGCAGCGGATTTTGTGGTGCCAGAGACCGCCGCCGCCACCCGCTGCTCTCCCCTGCCTGTCCTGGGGTCCTCCTGAGTCCTATCACCAAATAGGCCCCCCCACCGCGCCGCACCCCCCACGCATTGCCCCGGACAGAGACTGCCGCTGCCCCATTGCCTCCCCCGTCCCCGGTTTTATAATTTACCTGTTCCCGGGGTCCCTGCTACTTCTGGCTCCATCTGAGTCCTCCTGAGCTGTCACTGTGCGCACTGACGGTGACTTCGGGTTGAGGACGTCACTCCTCATTGCGCAGCACACAGTGTAACACAGGATGCGCAGGAGCCAAAAGTAGCACGGGCCCTGGGAACAGGTAATTATAAAACCGGGGATGGGGGAGGCAATGGGACAGCGGCTGCGGTCTCTGGCCAGGGCGGTAAGGTGGTGGGGTGCGGTGGGGGGGGGCAGTGCTGGGGCATTATCGTATTATGGGTAAGGTCATTGCCGATACCGATGATGTCCTAAATCGTGAATATCAGCCGATAATATCTGCCAAACCGATAATGCTGGCTGCTATCTGCGACTGACTCCCAAAGTTAGTGAATGAGAGCTCCTCCTTTAACTACCTAGTGGCTGTTGTATTTAAGTGGTAAGGTGTCTGGTGTATCACCTGTCAGTCTTCTGACAAAGTTTCAGGGTACATATGGGTTGACATGGCTTCCATGTTTGTGATTCTATTATCACAGACAGAATGTAATAGGTGATAATAAAAACTAAAGTACACTGCAGTTAAATTAGTATTTAAGTGTACTTTACAAGTGAAACATTTTTATATAAAACATACAAAACTATGCTTCAAGGCAACAGCTTAATAAAAAAAAACTACAAAAAAGGAATGTATATGGTATAACTGCATGCTTATTAAATATAGTGTTATTTAGCATGGTGATTGCTGTAAATGAGCAAACAAAAAAAAAAATAAAAAAAAAAAATAATAATTGCAGTTCTTTGGTCAACTCACATTCCAAAAAATGTGGGAAAAAAGTTCCATCTACCTCAAAATAGTGCCAACAAAAATAGAGCTCAATAGAGCTACAAACAAATTAGCCGTCACCCAGCTTCATAGACAGAAAAAAAGGCATGGTGATACAAAGCTATTTTTGAATTTTTATACATTTCCTAATTTTATTATTTTTTAATTGGCAAAATAAAAAATAAAAACTGCTATATGAAGGGTATTGTTGTAATCATACTGACCCATAGAATAGCTAAAGGGTTACTATCATTAAAATTATTTTTTTTACATGTTTCTAAGACATGCCAAAAGTCTTGCAAGCATAATGGTGTCACTCCTGGGACCTGCTGCGAATGCTACTTTATAAACTGAAGAAGTGTGCAGCATTGTGCTTCGCTCCCTGACTCAGGCTTAATGATACTTAAATGGGCACTGTCATTTAAAATGATATTTTTGCATATGATACAGCAGGTAAATTGAATGAGATTTGTAATTTGCTCCCTATAAAGTATTTTTATGTCATTTTCATGGCCTATTATTGCCACTAGGGGGTTTCCATTTACCTTGTGGTTGAGCTAACATGTTGTTTTGATACTTTAGGCCGACCTGATTACAGCAATACCAGATTTGTATAGTTTCCTTCATGTTTTACTAATTAAAAAAAAAAAATTTCAGAACTTTTTAAAAAAAATTTGAATTGCCATATTTTGACCCCTGAGGGCAAATTTTTTAAGCCATAATCATTTTTTTTGTATTGGTACCATTTTGGTATTGACCTGACTTTTTTTTTTTTTTTTTTTAATCGTTTTTTAACTTCTTTTTTCTGGGATATTATAAAAATTGCAATTCTTTTTTACATTTACGTCATTTACCGTACAGGATACATAATTTAGTATTTTAATAGTTTGTACAATTATGCACGCAGGGATACTAAATGTGTTTTATTTTTATTATGTTTATATGTTTTTACATAGGAAAAGGGGGTGATTTGAACTTGTAACATGGAAGGGGTTAATGTGTGTCTTTTAAACTTTTATTCAAACTTTTATTTATTTTTTTACACTTTATTAAACCAGCCAGGCTCTATCAATTGACAGAGCCACGGACACCAGGGAAGCAGAGGTAAGCCCTCTGGTTACCTCTATAGTGCATCTCCCCCTCCCGTTTCACCCCACTAGCCCACCAGGAAGCATTCACATGTCCCTTTGGATGCTACTGTCAGCTTTGACATGGCATGCTGGCTATTAGCGGCGGCCCCCAGCTACTGAGATCAGCCGGGGCCTTCAGAGTACGGGGCGGGCATGAGTCGGGAGCTCCATAGAGACTGCTGAGCGCCGCCGTCCTTGTCAGGTTCGGCCCTGCTTACCCGAAGCAGGACTAAGGGCCGGAAAAATTCCCCTGCCCGGCGCCCATAACTGCATGTCCTGGGCGATGGGAATTCCACGTCCCTGCATATATAAAAATCCTTATAGCTTAGGGACAGGATGGGGATGTAGCAACAAAATAAAACATCAGGGGGATTAGGGTATCAGAAACTACAAAACAATATAAAACGTTTTAGTTCTTTATGTTGACCACTAGTCCTCATGTTTACTGCACAGTGAACGTACAAAATTGTATGGTTTTTGCTTTTTCAATTTCACCACACAAATTTGTTGAATGTACAATACATTGTATGGTAGAATGAAAGGACTTTCGCCATAAATGTATGGTGCTGCAGCAAGGTGTTTCTTGCACAGCACTGTATTTACGGCCCAGTGTTCCAGGATCAGGGGAGGATGGCTGCTTTTCTCACTCCTTTTTCTCATGCCGCCGATGGCTGCTGTTCTCACAGGTCCCAAGTGTCCCCCCTCCCGTAATGGTAGTAACAGTGATTGGCCGTTGGGCGATCAATCGACAAATCACAACATTGGCAGGAAATATGAAATTATTTTCCTTCGCTCTGCCCACCCACTCTAGTTAGGGTCATTGAGCAGAACAGAGCTATGGCTCCCTGATCTGCTTCGTGGAGTTGCTGGGACCTGTAGTGTGCGGCTGGTATCGCTGTTGAGTGTTACAGGAACAGCTACAGTAAACAGAGAGAGGTTAGTGTGTGGGGGGTGGGGGGGACACACACATTCTCTTTAGGTTCACCCTGTGCTGTCTGGATTTTATTCAGATTTCTTGGGATTGAGCACAATCACTGTTTCTGGAATCTTTTTAAGAATTTTATTCCAATGATATTAGAATTAAATTTATCCATGAAATTGGAGGAGCTCTATCAACTTCCTGGACTTTTTAAAATCTTCATTGATAAGTGAAATAAGCCAACTGCTACCAATAGCTTATTGAATTGGAACAGTTGGCACCTAGGACCATTACGTAAAAGTATATACCTGTTGGCCAATACTGGAGAAACTGCTTACTGGATGACCATCTTGAGGTAGAGAGCAGTAATCTGATATCATGCTTTGGTTTACAAGGTTACCCAAAGAAATTTATGAGGAGGGCTTACAATAAAGCACGTATGAAATCTAGGAGTGCTCTGTTGGAGACTAAGGTGCAAACGCCATCTCCCAAGCTTATTAGATGTATAGGCATGTATGATGCCTATTCAGTACAAATTATCAATATTACGAGATCGTACTGTCATATCCTACAAGATAATTAGGATTTACGGGAGGTGATAGGCCCTAGACCCAGTATTTAATACAGGAGGGGTCGGAACCTTAAGGACATTTTGGTGCATAGCAATGTAGAGATGAAGGATTCAGTGAAAATATGGCTACCTAGCTAATTTCCTTTTGGTACACTGTAGCCTAAAACAAAATGTTGCACAAACCGACAACATGGTCGATCCTATGATATAAGTTTATTAAAGGGGTATTCTGTTGCTGAATATCTTATCCCCTGTCTATAGTATAGGGGATAAGTGTCTGACCGCAGGGGCTCAGATCACTGGGACCTCCACTATCACCTCATCTCTCATCCCATCTCTCTCCGTGCACGAAGCGGTGGACGACACACCCCTCCATGTAGCTCTGTGGAAGAGATGGAGATACAGCATGCATGAACAGACACTTATCACCTATCCTGTCGATAGGGTATTTTAAGATGTTCTGCAATGGAGTACCCCTTTAATTTTAGTAGTAGTAGTAATGTTATCCATGTAGCTAGATGCAATATCCAGGTCTATACATGTCAAAGACGATGCAACAGTAACGAAGAAGAGTGGAGAAACATCAAATGTGGATACACTGTTGTCAAAACGTGAGGCTTCATTATGAGGAAAGACTTGATTTCCCCAAAATTTTGGGGTATTTGCCAATTGAAGCTGGCACCCAGGAAAAGTGATATTAATAACATATTATTGAAGGGAGCGGCAAGATGTATATATTGCCTTAACCCCTTAAGGACGCAGCCCTTTTTCACCTTTAAGGACTGAGCCCTTTTTCGCAATTCTGACCACCATCGCTTTACGCATTAATAACTCTAAAACGCTTTTACCAAATATTCTGATTCTGAGATTGTTTTTTCGTGACATATTCTACTTTATTTTGGTGCTAAATGCAACATTTTTTAAATTTTGCATTTTTCTAACTTTGAAGCTCTCTGCTTGTAAGGAAAATGGATATTCCAAATACATTTTTATTTTTATTCACAAATACAATATGTCCACTTTATGTTGGCATCATAAAATGGACATATTTTTACTTTTTTTAAAAAAATTTTAAGGCTTGAAAAGTAGAGCAGCAGTTTAAAAAAATTTCATGAAAATTGCTAAATCTGAAGGGACAGATGTTACAGAATTACAACTCCCAGCATGCCTGGGCAGTCTAGGCATGATGAGAGTTGTAGTTTGGTAACATCTGGAGGGCTACCGTTTGGGCACCACTGTAACAGTGGTCTCCAAACTGTGACCCTCCAGATGTTGCAAAACTACAACTCCCAGCATGCCCAGACAGCCTGTCTGGGCATGCTGGGAGTTGCAGTTTGGCACCCACTAGGAAGGGAAGCAGTTAATATCGCTTACTGCCCCTTCCTTTCTCCCCTCCCCCCCACCGTCGTTTCCCTACCTGCGCCGTGATCTCCGATGTCTCCAGCGACGATCGGTGGTCCCCACGCATCTTCTTTGCAGGTACCGGCCTCCATCTTCTCCCGCCGTTCTGCCCCACATCCATGGCAACCCACTGTCCTACTCTGCCATTGGTCAGAATCAGTTCTGACCAATGGCAGGGGATAGGAGGAGATCGCAGCACTGCGACCTTGCTCCTATCCCTCAGAATGATCGGGGCTATCACTGACAGCTCTGATCATCCCTATTTTCTGGGTGATCGGGTCACCAGAGACCCGATCAGCCCGGAATAGCAGAAAATCGCATGTCTGAATTGACATGCGATTTACTGCGATCGCCAACATGGGGGGGTCTCTGGATCCCCCTCGGCGATGTGCCGGGATGCCTGCTGAATGATTCCAGCAGGCATCCCTTTCTGGTCCCCAACCGTCCTTAAGGACTTGGGATGCAGGGCGTATACATACGCCCCACGTCCTTGAGAGGTTAAATATTATATTTAAAAATGTTAATCCTTTTAGTATTTATCAGCTGTTGTATACTTCAGAGGAAGTTGTATGGTTCTTTCTGTCTGACCACAGTACTCTTATGTTGACACCCCTGTACACGTCAGGAACTGTCCAGAGCAGGAGAGGTTTACTATAGGGATTTGTTCCTGCTTTGGACAGTTCCTGACATGGACAGAGGTGTCAGCAGAGAGCTCTGTGATCAGACAGAAAAGAACAATTAAACTTTCTGTGGAGCATACAGCAGCTGATACATACTGGAAGGATTAGGAACTTTTAACCCCTTAACGACCCTTGACGTACACGTACGTCATAACACCCTGGTACTTAAGGACCCATGACGTACGCGTACGTCATGGACAATTACGGTCCCCGCCGGGCGAGGATCAGACCGGGATGCCTGCTGAAATCATTCAGCAGGCATCCCGTGCAAACGCCCAGGGGAGTTATTAGACCCCCCATGTTGGCTGTCTCAAAACGCAAGCGAATTCCAGTGATGCGGGTCACCCCCGATCACCTCCTGTATCTATGGGGAGGTGGCGATTTCGTCACCCCCCAGGATCGCTGCTATTGGCCAGCCATTAGCAGCCATCAGGGGAGGGGTTAACCGCATCCTGCTGCAGCTCCCGCGGCTGGCTGGGTTCAGTCAGCGGTCAGCGCTGCTGGAGGAAGACCGGGACCCCCCCTCTGCTGAGATCGGAGCCCCCACAGAAGAAAAGAAGCCCCCCCATAGATCAGGAAAAGAATGCAATCCAGGGAAAGGTAGGGTAAAAAGTAAAACAAAAGTTTAAAAAAGTAAAACACTCCCTCCCCCCCCGACCCCCTAATAGGTCCCCAAGGGTCCGCCGCAAATTTTCAGTGTGACCCGGGCCCTATCAGGGGTTCAGGGCGCTGCATTTGGCCCCCCATTTTTTCTTTGGCCGCAGCGCTTCCCCCCCCCCCCCATACAGTTTATAGTTACACTAATCACACACAGTACATACTACGGAGTTATAGGTGCCAGGATCGTCCCAGGCCAACACTTTCCAGGTGAAGACCCCACACTGGAAAGAAGGGACGAACCCAGAAAAGATGCAGAGTGTGTTACAAGAGGGGGATTCGGAAGGACACCGCCACTCAATGTGACACTTGCCCTGATCATCCGGGCCTCTGCATTAAGGATTGCTTCAGGGAGTATCACACTTCCATGGAGTACTAAATTTTCCCTTCTCATTTTAATTTTCCATAATTTGACCCCAATGTACCAAGTCCAGAGTACATTCAAAGTTTTAACCCCATAAAGCACTAAATTGCCCAAAATAATGTTTCATCTGGGGAAAAAAAAAAAAAAAAACTGATAAGACCTCTGGGGTTATTTTTTTTTAACAAAAAATGGGACATGGGTCACTGAGTCACTATCATCGGGGACTTTTTATGTTGCCTCAAATGCGCAGCGCTCTCTCTCTCCACCTGAGCGGGGTGCCTATTTGAGGCAACAGGTTAGGGACGGCCACACACATCACATTCCCAGAATGATGATTCAGAGCTTAGGGTTTGGGGTGGGCATATTTTTTTTAGTTTTGACTATGCTCTGGGTCATCATTCTGGGAACATAATTTATAATTTTATGTCCCACTGTACCCCATTTTAGTTATTTAGTGTCCCCCAGTTATTTACCCCATGTAATGCCCCTTGAGAGGGGGGGGGGGGCACTGTTCTGGCTCCATAGGAGAAAGCCAAAGCTTAAGGACCCTGACTGATCTCCGGCACCTCTGAGACCTGTGTGCATGCTGTTTTATGCCAAGATATGAGGTATGTCGTTACTCCAAAGAAATGTATTCACACATTTACAATGACATTTTCTCCTTTTACTACTTGTGAAAATGAAAAATTTGGGGTAACCCCAGCATTTTAGTGTATAAAAAAAATTTAATTTTTCATTTTCACATCCCATGAATATTTAGCAAACACCTGTGGGGTGTTAAGGCTCATTGTACCCATTTGTTACGTTCCTTGAGGGGTGTAGTTTCCAAAATAGTATGCCATGTGTTTTTTTTTTCTGTCCTGGCACCATAGGTACTTCCTAAATGGGACATGCCGCCAAAAAACCATTTCAGCAAAATTTACTTTGCAAAAGCCAAATGTGACTCCTTATCTTCTCAGCATTGTAGTACGCCAACAGAGCACTTGACGTGCACATATGAGGTATTTCCATACTCAGAAGAGATGGGGATACAAATTTTGGGGGTAATTTTCTCCTTTTACCCTTTGTAAAAATTAAAAATTTTGGGGAAAACCAGCATTTTAGTGAAAAAAAATGATAATTTTACACATCCAAGTTTAACGAGAAGTCGTCAAACACCTAGGGGGTGTTAAGGCTCCCTGTACCCCTTATTACATTCCTTGAGGGTTGTAGTTTCCAAAATAGTATGCCATATGTTTTTTTTTTTTTTTTTTTTTTTTTGCTGTCCTGGCACCATAGGGGCTTCTTAAATGGGACATGCCCCCCAAAAACCATTGCAGCTAAATTTACTTTGTAAAAGCCAAATGTGACTCCTTCTCTTCTGAGCATTGTAGAGCACCAGCAGAGCACTTGACGTGCACATATGAGGTATTTCCATACTCAGAAGAGATGGGGTAACACATTTTGAGGGGCATTCTTTCCTATTAACCCTTGTAAAAATTTAAAATTTGGGGGAAAACTAGCATTTTAGTGAAAAAAAATAAATCATTTACACATCCAACTTTAACAAAAAGTTGTGAAACACCTGTGGTGTGTTAAGACTCACTGGACCCCTTGTTACGTGCCTTGAGGGGTCCAAAATAGTATGCCATGTGTTTTTTTTTTTTTTTTTGCTGTTCTGGCACCATAGGGGCTTCCTAAATGTGACCTGCCCCCCAAAAACTATTTCAGAAAAACTCGCTCTCCAAAATCCCACTGTTGCTCATTCCCTTGTGAGCTCTCTACTGTGCCCGCCGAACACCTGACATACACATATGAGGTAATTCCTTACTCGAGAGAAATTGGGTTACACATTTTAGGAAGATTTCTCTCCTTTTACCCCTTGTAAAAATTCAAAAACTGGGTCTACAAGCACACGCCAATTTTGAATTTTCTCCTTCACTTTGCTACTATTCCTGTGAAACACCTAAAGGGTTAACAAACCTTTTGAATGTCATTTTGAATACTTTGAGGGGTGCAGTTTTTATAATGGGGTCATTTATGGGGTATTTCTAATAGGGATCGACCGATATCGTTTTTTTGAGGCCGATACCAATAATCGGTGGAGGTTAGGGCCGATAGCCGATAACTTATACCGATATTCCAGTATAAGTTATCGGCTATTTATCGCCCCGCAACACCGCTGCAGATCATTGATTTAAAGCGGGCGCTTTAAATCAATGCACTGCAGTGGCTTTTGCGGTGCCATAGGCTGCCGCCGCCACCCGCTTCTCTCCCCCTGCCTGTCGGGAGGTCCTGAGACCTATCACCGCTCCCACTGCGCTGCACCGCCACCACGCCGCACCGCGACCGACCCCCCGCACCGCACCGGCCCCATTGCCTCCCCCATCCCTGGTTTTATCATTTCCTGTTCCCGGGGTCCACTCCACATCTGGCTCCGGTGGCGTCTTCCTGAACTGTCACTGTGCACACTGACGGTGACGTCACGTCGCGCACGTCACGTCACTCGTCATTGCGCACAGCGTAACGCAGGACGCAGCAGGAGCAAGAAGTAGCGTTGGCTCCTGGAACAGGTAATTAAAAAAACGGGGATGGGGGAGGCAATGGGGTCGGTGCGGCGGGTCGGGGGGGGGGGGCCTTTCGCGGTGCGGTGGGGGCGGTGCAGGGCATTATCGGCAAGGTAATTGCCGATACCGATAATGCCCAAAATCGTGATTATCTAATAGGGATCGACCGATATCGTTTTTTTAGGGCCGATACCGATAATCGGTGCATTTTAGGGCCGATAGCCGATAACTTATACCGATATTCCGGTATAAGTTATCGGCTATTTAACCCCCTGTGACACCGCTGCAGATCATTGATTTAAAGCGGGCGCTTTAAATCAATGATCTGCAGTGGCTTTTGCGGGGCCATAGGCCGCCGCCGCCACCACCCGCTTCTCTCCCCTACCTGCCAGGGTGCTCCGGGCCATCCATCCATCGTTCCTGTAGTGTCCGGGGGCGTTCCGGGTGGAGGGTGGTCCGGTCCGGGCTGTCCTTCTTCTCCGGTGGGCCTCTTCTCCACTCCGGGCAGGCTCCGGCCTAGTACGCTGCATAGACGTCGCTGCGCAGTGACGCCCTTGCGCAGCGACGCACCTGACGTCACGGCGTAGCGGCGTCTATGCAGCGTACTAGGCCGGAGCCTGCCCGGAGTGGAGAAGAAGACCGTGGGAGAAGAAGGACAGCCCGGATCGGACCACCCTCCACCCGGAACGCCCCCGGACACTACATGAAGGAAGGATGGCCTGGACCACCCCCATTACGGGTAAGTTTAATTTTTTTATTCACTCGGAGGGTGGGGGAGGGGCCCGACCGGTATAGCGGTATGGGAAAAAATCCATACCGGTATATCGCCTAGCATCACGGTGGGGGGTGCGACGCGGTGCGGTGGGTCGGAGGTGCGGTGCGGCGGGTCGAGGGGGGTGGCGGTCGCGGTGCGGTGGGGGCGGTGTGGGGGGCGGGGCATTATCGACTTATCGGCAAGATCATTGCCGATACCGATAATGCCCAAAATCGTGATTATCGGCCGATAATATCGGCCATACCGATAATCGGTCGATCCCTATTATCTAATATGAAGACCCTTCAAATCCACTTCAAAACAGAACTGGTTCCTGAAAAATTTCGATTTTGAAAATTTTGTGAAAATTGCTGCTGTGCTTTGAAGCCCTCTGATGTCTTCCAAAAGTAAAAACAGGTCAACTTTATGATGCAAACATAAAGTAGATAGATATATTGTATATGTGAATCAATATATAATTTATTTGGAATATTCAATTTCCTTATAAGCAGAGAGCTTCAAATAAATAAAAAAAATGCAACATTTTCAATTTTTTCATCAAATTTTGGAATTTTTCACCAAGAAATGATGCAAGTATCGACAAAATTTTACCACTTACATAAGGTAGAATATGTCACGAAAAAACTGTCTCGGAATCAGAATGAAAGGTAAAAGCATCCCAGAGTTATTAATGTTTAAAGTGACAGTGGTCAGATGTGCAAAAAATGGACGTGTCCTACACTGAAAATTGGCTGGGTCCTTAAGGGGTTAAATAGAAGTAATTTACAAATCTGTATAACTTTCAGGCACCAGTTGATTTTAAAAAGTGTTTTTTCTACCGGAGTACCCCTTTAACCCCTTAAGGACCAAGGGCGTACAGTTACGCCCTTGGTCCTGCTCTCCTCATATCACGGCGGGCCCGGCGTCATAGTGAAGCCGGGACCCGCCTCTAATAGCGTGCAGCGCCGATCGCGGCTAAAATCGAAACCGAAAGTGGCCGGCTAGCTCAGTCGGGCTGTTCGGGATAGCCGCGGCTAATCGCGGCATCCCTAACAGCTGACAGGACAGCGGGAGGGCCCCTACCTGCCTCCTCGCTGTCCGATCGCCGAATGACTGCTCAGTGCCTGAGATCCAGGCATGAGCAATCATGCGGCAGAATCGTTGATCACTGGTTTCTTATGAGAAACCAGTGATCAATGATGATCAGTGTGTGCAGTGTTATAGGTCCCTATGGGACCTATAACACTGCAAAAAAAAAGTGAAAAAAAAAAGTGAATAAAGATCATTTAACTCCTCCCCTATTAAAAGTTTGAATCCCCCCCCCTTTTCCAATAAAAAAAAAAAACACAGTGAAAATAAAAATAAACATATATGGTATCACCGCGTGCGGAAATGTCCGAATTATAAAAACATATCATTAATTAAACCGCTCGGTCAATGGCGTGCGCGCCAAAAAATATCAATAAGTCCTATAAATGCAAAAATGGTACCGTTAAAAACTTCAGATCACGGCGCAAAAAAGGAGCTCTCATACCGCCCCATACACGGAGTAATAAAAAAGTTATAGGGGTCAGAAGATGACAATTTTAAACGTATTAATTTTCCTGCATGTAGTTATGATTTTTTCCAGAAGTCTGACAAAATCAAACCTATATAAGTAGGGTATCATTTTAATCAAATTAACCTACAGAATAAAGATAAGGTGTCATTTTTACCGAAAAATGTACTACGTAGAGACGTAAGCCCCCAAAAGTTACAAAACTGCGTTTTTTTTTTTCAATTTTGTCGCACAATGATTTTTTTTTACCGTTTCACCGTAGATTTTTGGGCAAAAATGACTGACGTCAATACAAAGTAGAATTGGTGGCGCAAAAAATAAGCAATCATATGGATTTTTAGGTGCAAAATTTAAAGAGTTATGATTTTTTAAAGGCAAGGAGCAATAAACGAAAATGCAAAAACAGAAAAACCCCCGGTCCTTAAGGGGTTAATAGTAGAACCCCTGATGGCCTAAATGAGTTCACATATTCTGCCTTTTTTATAATAATGGGTATTTGGTTAGATATCTTTATAAAAATTAGCACAATAAATAATGCACAAGTGATTAGTAATTATTGGAGATGCAGACATTTCATTGATATGTCAGGGATGTGGAATTCCTATCGCCCGACGCCCGGGACTAGCAGTTTTGGGCGCCGGGCAGGTGAATTTGTCCGGCCCTTAGCCCGGCTTCGGGCAATCAGGGCTGGACCTGACAAGTGCGGCGGCGATCTGCAGTCTGTGTGGAGCGGGCTCCCGACTCCTGCCCGCTCCATACTCTGCAGCCTGTGTCCTCCAAAGCAGAGCAGGGGAGATGAGAAGCTGTGTATGTGTCTTCTCTCCCCTGCTCTGCAGACGTGCGGGGGGAGATGAGGGGGCGTGGCTTATTTCTCCCCGTGCAGACCTGCGTCCTCTGCCTTCACTCCCCCCAGCTGTAGCTTCGGAGAGCTGAGGGGAGGAGGCACGTCTGCACGGGGAGATGCATGCGGCGCTCACAGGGGAGTATGGAGCGGGCTCGGGATTCCTGCCCGCTCCATACTCTGCAGCCCCCGGCTGTTCTCAGTAGCCGGGGGCCGCCGCTTTTAGCCAGCATGCTATTAATAGGGTTAATAGCCATGGCTGGCTATTAACCCTTTAGATCGCCGCTGTCAAAGCTGACAGCGGCATCTAAAGGGACATGTGAATGCTCCCTGGTGGGCTAGTGGGGTGGATCGCCCCCCCGCAGCGCGATCGCAGGGCGCCGATCCACTATGGAGGTAGCCGGAGGACTTACCTCTGTTCCCTGCTGTCCCGCTCTGTCATTGATAGAGCCTGGCTGGACCAGGCTCTATCAATGGATCACAGAGCACACAGATTAATAGAGTTCAATAGATCTCTATTCATCTGTCTGAGGAATCGAATGATTCCTCATAAGTCTAATAAAGTGAAAAAAAAAAAAAGTTTTAATAAAAGTTTGAAAGACACACATTAACCCAGTGGTCTCCTAACTGTGCCCCTCCAGATGTTACAAAATTACAATTCCCAGCATGCCAGAACAGCCATTGGCTGTCCGGGCATGCTGGGAGTTGTAGTTTTGCAACATCTGGAGGCCACAGTTTGATGACCGCTGCATTAACCCCTTCCATGTTAAAAGTTTAAATCACCCCCTTTTCTTATATAAAAACATGCAAACATAATATCGCTTCCTGCGTAATTGTACAACCTATTAAAATATAACATTATGTATCCCGTATTTTTATAATATCCTAGAAAAAAAAGTTAAAAAGCGATTAAATAGTCAGATCGATACCAAAATGGTACTGGTGCAAAAAACAGATTATGGCGCAAAAAATGAGCCCTCATACAGCCTGGTATGCGGAAAAAAAATAAAGCTACAGGGGTTAAAAAATGGCAATTAAAAAAATTAGAAAAAGTTCAGAATTAGTAAAACATGAAGTAAACTATACAAATCTGGTATTGCTGTAATCAGGCGCCTAAAGTATAAAACTAACATGTTACCTCAACCACAAGGTAAATGGCGTAAAAAAGAAAAACACCAAATCTGCAAAATTATCTTTTACTATTTCAATTTCACTTCCCTTAATAAATATATATATAATTTTTTTAATTTTTTTTGGTTCAGAGAATATGTTATTGAAAAATAAAAGGTATCCTTATAGTAGGTAGTTATGGCTATTATAGGGCGAGGAGGAAAAAATTAGAGCGTAAAAGCGAAAATTGGCCAAGACAAGTGCATCGTCGTGAGGGACAAGTAGATTTACTATAGGATAGAAGAGGACTATAAGAAATAAAGGGCATAAGAGTAAACAGTCATAATTTAAAGGAGATAAATACATAGGGGGAGATTTATCTGTTATGGGAAAATCTCTAAGTGTACTTGCTTTTACTATATATCTAATGCTATGTATTTAATGCTATGTATCTAATGCTTTTACTATGTATCTAAAACTTTTCTTAAAGGGGTACTCCGGTGGTAAATTTTTTTGACTATATGGCATCTTCTTTGTAAGTTTTTTTTTTTGCAATATTCATGTGTTATATGTTTTGGCAGCATGTGTGTGTTTTTCTTACCTGTTTGTTGGGCAGGAAGTTCTGTAGGTCAGAGGGTTTTCTGTTGTGGACAAGATGTCACAGCTTTTTTTTTTCTCTCTGTCTGCAAGAGAAAAATAAGCCACGCCCCCTCACAGAGAAGATAAGTGTTATCTGAAGGGGAGGAGGACAAGGTGCACGGGCTGCAGGGGAATAAATCTCATACTGGGAATGATCTCTATGGGGGAGATTTATCAAAACCTGTGCAGAGGAACACTTTGACCAGTTGCCCATAGCAACCAATCCGATTGTTTCTTTCATTTTTCACAGGCCTTCATAAAAATGAAAGAAGCAAGCTGATTGGTTGCTATGGGCAAGTTTTTGATAAATCTCCCCCTATATGTGAAGGGGGGGGGACTCCTGAATGACACATGCTGGGAGTTGTAGTCCCTGTTTTGTGTGTGTGTGTATGCTAGTGTTTACAAACCAGTGTGCCTCCAGCTGTTGCAAAACTACAACTTCCAGCATGCCCTGACAGACTTTGGGCATGCTGGGAGTTGTAGATTTGCAATAGCTGGAGGCACACTGGTTGGAAAACACTGTTCTAGCCTATTCAGCATACACATCGTGTTACACCAGTGTTTCCCAACTAGTGTGCCTCCAGCTGTTGCAAAACTACAACTCCTAGCATACCCAAAGGCTGTCAGGGCATGCTGGGAGTTGTAGTTTTGCAACACCTGGAGGCACCCTGGTTGGCAAACACTGGTGTATGCCCTACAGAGGTGTGGTGAACTACAACCCCCCAGGAGACTACAGAAGCAGCATGCTGGTATTAAACCACAGACTGAGGACTCCTGAATGACACATGCTGGGAGTTGTAGTCCCCTTTGTGTGTGTATGCCAGTGTATCCCAACCATATTAGTGTGCTGTGTATAAGGGGGCTGACCTGGGAAAATAGTAGGATGGGTAAAGGGCGGAACACACAAACAAAACAAAAAACGAGCTGCTCCAAACCAGCAAGGCATGTGGCATGCTGGGATTTGTAGTTTTCAGCACAGCAAGAAACAGGAAATAGAAGCAAAGATAGGAAAACAAAGTGGGGGATAAAAAGACAACCAAGAACGGAAATAGAGTAGGCTAAACAACAAGAATAGAAATAAAACAAATAGGGCAAGTCAAAAATGGAAAAACATGTTGACCACCGGTGCCTACACATCTTATCCCCTATCCAAAGTATAGGGGATAAGATGCCTGATCGCGGGAGTCCCGCAGCTGGGGACGCCCGTGAACATGCACGCGGCACCCAGTTTGTAATCAGTCCCCGGAGCGTATTCGCTCCGGGTCTGATTACGGGCGACTACAGGGCCGGCGGCGTGTGACGTCATGCCTCCGCCCCCGCGTGACGTCACGCTTCCTCCCTCAATGCAAGCCTACGGGAGGGGGCGTGATAGCTATCACGCCCCCTCCTGTAGGCTAGCATTGAGGGGCGGAGCGTGACGTCACACGCCGCTGGCCCTGTAGTCGCCCGTAATCAGACCCGGAGCGAACACGCTCCGGGGACTGATTACAAACGGGGTGCCGCGTGCATGATCCCTGGGGTCCCCAGCGGCGGGACTCCCGATATCAGGCATCTTATCCCCTATTCTTTGGGTGTCAAAACAGCAAAAAAAAAAAACACATGGCATACCATTTTGGAAACTAGACCCCTCGGGGAACGTAACAAGGGGTAAAGTGAGCCTTAATACCCTACAGGTGTTTCATGACTTTAGGCATTTTTACCATTAATAATGATATAATTAATAATATAACATTTTTAAAAAGGGTAATAGCCGAAAATACCCCCCAAAATTTGAAGCCCAATCTCTCCCGATTCATAAAACACCCCATATGGGGGTGAAAAGTGCTCTGCTGGCGCACTACAGGTCTCAGAAAAGGAGGAGTCACATTTGGCTTTTTGGAAGCAAATTTAGCTCTAGGGGCATACCGCATTTAGGAGCCCCTATGATGCCAGGACAGCAAAAAAAAAAACACATGGCATTACATTTTGGAAACTAGACCCCTTGGGGAACATAACAAGGGGTAAAGTGAACCTTAATACCCCACAGGGGTTTCACGACTTTTGCATATGTAAAAAAAAATAAAAATAAAAATGTTACCTTAAATGCTTGGTTTCCCAAAAATGTAACATTTTTACAAAGGGTTAAAGCAGAAAATGCCCCCCAAAATTTGAAGCCCAATTTCTCCTGATTCATAAAGCACCCCATATGGGGGTGAAAAGTGCTCTACTGGTGCACTACGGGTCTCAGAAGAGAAGGAGTCACATTTTGGCTTTTTGGAAGCAAATTTTGCTCTGGGGGCATGCCGCATTTAGGAAGCCCCTATGGTGCCAGGACAGCAAAAAAAAAAAAAAAACACATGGCATTACATTTTGGAAACTAGACCCCTTGGGGAACGTAATAGTGTTACAGTGAGTACTTACACCTCACAGGTTTTTTGAACAGTGGGCCATAAAAGTGAAAAATTTGATTTTTTTCTTGCACTAGATTGATAGTGTTACCCCAAATGTTTAATTTTCACATTGGATAATAGGGCAAAAGGCCCCCAAAATTTGTAGAACCATTTTGTCTGAGAAAAAAAATACCCCATATGTGGATGTAAAGTGCTCTGTGGACGCACTGCAATGCTCAGAATAGAAGGAGTGAAAATTTTGTTGAATTTGAAGTCGGGGGTCATGTGCATTTATAAAGCCCCCAACAGCAAAAAAAAAAAAAACACATGTGACACCATTTTAGAAACTATACCCCTTAATGAACGTAACAAGGGGTACAGTGGGAAATAATACCTCACAGGTTTTTTGAAAAGTGGGCCATAAATTGAAAAATTTGATTTTTTTTACACTAAAATGCTGGGGTTACCCAATTTTTAACATTTTCACAAGGGGTAATATGAGGAATTGGGTTACAAATTTTGGAGGGCTTTTTCCCCTGACTATGAAAATACATCCACATATGGGGTAACGTGCTGGGCGGGCGCACAACAAGGCTCAGAAGTCATAGAGGTCAGTTTGTATTTGTGGCCTATGGCATATCAGTAGCTGACGGTTACATACATTCCGAGGAAAATACAAAAATGAAACACCCACATGTGACACCATTACAGAAAGTACCCACCCTGAGGAATGGGTATAGGGGTAAAGAGGACATTTTGAACGCACGGGTGTTTCCTAAATTTATTTTCCAGGAATGGATGAAGGGTAGCTTTTGAAAATGGCAATTTTCAACCTATGCTCTGCTTCATCTTTCTGGGAACAACTAACATGTGACTCCGAATTGTCGCCTGGAAATACGACAGAGCTCAGCGAGAACTCTTCGCATTTGAGGCGGATGTTTGTTACGGACCTAACAGTTGCATACATTCAGAGGAAAATACAAGAAAGGAACACCCACATGTGAGCCTATTACAAACTACACCCCTTAGGGAAGGTGTATAGGGTGAAGTGGAGATTTGGAACAGACTGGTTTTCCCTAAATTTATTTTCCAGGAATGGATGAAGTGTACTATAGGGGGAAGAAAACTGCAATTTTAGTACTGATATGCCAATTATTTTCCCAGGATGATGACCCAGAGTACAGCCAAAAGTAAAAATGATGCCCGCCCTAAACCCTATACTCTGAATCATCATTCTGGGAAGGGGATGTGTGGGGCCGTCCCTATTCTGTTACCTCAAATGCGCAACCCGCTCAGGTGGGGAGAGAGCGCTGCGCATTTGAGGCAACTGCAAACCTCCAATGTTGTTGACTCTGTGTCCCACTACCCATTTTTTAGGGGGAAGAAAAAAAGAAAAGATATTGGGGGTATTGGGAAAAAGGTTTTTTTGTTTTTTTTTGGGGGGGGGGGGGGGATTTGGTATAAAATTTGGGAGACAATGTACCCTGGACTGGTACATTGGAGTCGAATTTTGGGGAATGAAAATTAGGGCAGAGGATGGAAAATTTAGTACTCCATGGAAGTGTGATACTCCCTGAAGCAGCCTATGCAGAGGCCCGGATTATCTGGGCAAGTGTCGCATTGAGTGGTGGTGTCCTTCTGAATCCCCCTCTTGCGACACACTCTGCATTTCTTCTGAGATTGTCCCTTCTTTCCAGTGTGGGGGATCACACCTAGAAAGTGTTGGCCGGGGACGATCCGGGGACCTGAACTTCCAGAGGTGCTCTGACCCGCTCTTTGGTGGTCACCATAGATGAGGGCCTTTAGAACTTCCTCTTGGAACTCCAGGTATGTCCCTTTGTTGCCAGCGTACTTGTACAGTACAAAAGAGTTGTACATGGCAACCTGTACCATGTAGACCACAACATTTTTGTACCATACCTTTGTTTTCCGCATGGCATTTTATATGGCTTGAGGACTTGATCAGAAAGATCAACTCCCGCCATATACTGATTGTAGTCCAGAATACAATCGGGCTTGAGGACCGGTCCCACGGTACCTCGCACAGGGACAGGGGTGCTGCATAAGGACATCCCTCTTGTCCTTATACCGGACCAACAACAGGTTCTTATGGGAAAAGGCACGGGACTCACCCCGGGGGATAGGAGTCTGCAGGGGATAGAAAGGAAGGCCTCTTTGATTCTTCCGGACTGTCCCACAAGCGACCGTGGATCTGGCGGAGAGGGATGTGAAGAGAGGGATACTAGTATAAAAGTTATCCCCGTAAAGGTGATAACCTTTATCTAGCAATGGGTGCAAAAGGCCACCAAACGATTTTCCCGCTAACACCCAGAGTGGGGGAACAATCTGGGGGTTCAATGCGGGAATCTAGTCCCTCATATACCATAAACTTGCAAGTGTACCCGGAGGTACTCTCGCAAAGTTTATACATCTTCACGCCATACCGCGCCCGGTTGGTAGGGATGTATTGCCGGAAGCGGAGTCTCCCCTTAAAGCTGTTGAGAGACTCATCAATAGCGACCTCCCTTCCAGGGACATAGGCCTCCCAAAATCTGGCCCCGAAGTGATTGATGACCGGCCTGATTTTATACAGGCGGTCATACGCGGGATCAGTTCGAGGGGGACATGCCGCATTATCAGCATAATGCAAACATTTCCGAATGGCCTCGAACCGGGAAGGTGCCATGGCCATACTGTAGAGCGATGTCTGGTAAATGACGTCCCCACTCCAATATTGCCTGACACTGGGTTTTTTAACTAGACCCATATGCAGCGCAAGGCCCCAAAAGGTCCTCATTTTGGCTGCATCGACTGGAGTCCAGCCGCCGGGTCTAGCTAAAAATGAGCCCGGGTTAGCGGCGAAGAACTGTTGGGCATACAGATTCGTCTGTGTAACCATTAGATTAACAAAGTAGTCACTAAAAAAATGACCGAAAAAGTCCTTTTCAGTGAACCCGGCGATGTTAATCTTGATTCCTGAGTCGCCAACAAACTCAGGAATCACGGGCTCGTCGTCCGCTGGCTCAGCCCAGACAAGTTCTCCGGTGCAAGGTACCAGTGACCTTGGCAGGGGGGCTTCACTAGTATGAGCGCCAGGGGGACTCATACTAGCATGTGGCACAGGATCAAGGACAGAGGAGGTTTGCGGCACCGCACGGCGGCGTGTCCGCCGCCTGGGTGGCTCATCATCAGAACTAGATGATGAGGAGGATGTTGAAATAAGGAAGGTGGGGTCTTCATCGTCCTCTGAGCCGCTCTCTGTGTCGGAGGCAATTATGGCATATGCCTCCTCTGCCGAGAATGCTCTGTGGGCCATTTCCCTACTCTAATGGGGATGGGGGTGTGTGTGTATGTGTGTGGGGGGGGGGGGGGGGAGAAACTTTATTGGTGTATGTGCTGTGTGGGGTGTGGTGCGAGACTACCTCCATAACCTAACCTAACTAAACTAACCCGCCCTAACAGAAAAAAAATAAAAAGGGGACTTTTTTTTTTTTTTTTTAAAGTTACTTCTAGCGCAAAAAAGCCCTGTGCCCCAAAAAAACGTTTATCTAATCAGTGGTGTGCGCACTGGGGCGAGAAGTCAGTGGGGGGTCCGGCCACTCAGCCCAGAACAGTGGCTGGGGGCTTGTACACAGACCCCCACACAAAAACCCGAAAAATAAAATAAAAAACCGCTTCACCCCGAAAAAATGCACCCGCCTGAACCCAAAAAATAAATAAATCACCGACAGCGGTGGGACAGGCTGCACACACAGCTACTGGTGACACGGACCGCCTATGGGTGCAAAAAAACCCTAGAAAACGCAAAAAAAAGCGCTGACACCACAAAAAAAAACGCTGATCAGTACTACGGGACTGATCAGCGGCGGGTGGGCTTTAACAAACGGTGGCGGACCGCTCTTTTATAACTAATAGGGTCCGCACACACGCTTAAGAAAAAAAAAATCTGCGCCAAAAAAAAAGGCTGGCGGCAGACCACAGCGACCCAGCAGGGCCGGGGTCACGCAGCTAAAGGTGCTACGTACCCACGGACACCCACTGAGGTACGCTGAAAAAAAAATGTTAACTTTTTTTTTTTTTTTTTTTAACCCTAACCTGTCCCTACCTAAATCTAAAGCTATCCCTGGGGATTTCTGTGATAAGGGGCCACAGAAAGGGGGCAAGGGGCACTTTTTTTTACAGTGAGGGGATGGTGGCAGCACGGGGCTCCGTCCTGCTCGCCAGATCTCTGTGAAATGGCGGGCAGAACGGAGCAACATCCCCTCCCATTACACTGTGATTGGTGTGGCCACTTTGGCCACCCAATCACAACTGTACTGAGGGAGGGCGGCCACAATGCCACCCCCCAGTACAGCACGGATGGTGATTGGTGGTATATATTACACCACCAGTCACCATCTATATCCGGGTCACAGGGTCACACGTGACCCTGATGATGCAGAACCGCTACAGAACGCCGGTTAATACTTAACGGCGTCCTGCAGCGATCGCCGGTATAGGAGGTCCTCCGGCACACTGCCGGGATGTCTGCTGATTGAAATCAGCAGACATCCGGCTCCGATCCCCGCCCGGCGAGCGGCGGGGAACAGAATTGCAGCACATCGCTCGTCTGAATTGATAAGCGATGTGCTGCGATCGCCGACATTTCAGCAGGCATCTGGCTCCGGTCCCCAACCGGCTAGCGGTGGGGACCGGATTTCCCAAGGGTGTATGGATGCGCCCTGTGTCCTTAAGGACTCGGAATGCAGGGCTTATCCATACGCCCTGTGTCCTGAAGAGGTTAAAAGAATCTAAAAAGTTCAGAATTTTTTTTTTTTAATTAGTAAAACATGACGGAAACTATAGGAATATGGTATATCTGTAATTAGGCCGCTCTAAAGTATCAAAATAACATGTTAGCTCAACCACAAGGTAAATGGTGTAGAAAAGAAAAAACACAAAATTTGCTAAATTATCTTTTAAGATTTCAATTTCACTTCACCAATATTTTTGTTTTTGTTTCGGAGAATGTGTTATGGAAAAAAAAAAAAAAAAAAAGTATCACTATAGTAGTTAGTTATGGCTTTTATAGTAGACAGTCGGTATGGCATCAGGGAGAACGCCGGCTCCACATGTCGCAGTAATTGCTGTGGAGCATACAGCAGCTAAGTACTGGAAGGATTAAGATTTTACATAGAAGTAATTTACAAATCTGTTTAACTTTCTGGCACCAGTTGATGATAAAAAAAAAAAAAGTTTTTCAGCGGAGTACCCCTTTAAAGAGTATTTCTGCAACTTTGTAGCTTTCTAATTATTTTCAAATTTTTCCTGTAATTTTGGAATTCTGTTCAAATGTGCCTATTATGAGCACAATTACAACAGACATAAATACATTGTTGTTCATAATTACTATAATTTGTGTCTATATTTTACTGCTGAGCTACACATGCTACCCCTGCTTATTATAGACATTGATATATTGTAGTTGTCAATTATCATCTCTTCTTGCTTGAAATAAGCACAGCTGTAGATTGTCATATAGTAAAAAAAATTTATGAAACCTAATGAATGATTGTGAATGTAGCATTACTCTTTTTTAAAAATAAAAAACTAAATATTCACACTATATTTGGCTTATCATTAATTAGAATTAAAACTTTTTGTTGTTTACAGCTTAGGCTGGGTTCATGCCACTTGTTTAAATGTTTATTTTGTGTATATATCAAACATCTACAAAAAAAAGTAGACAAATGTATGCAACTTTATATGCATTTTACATAAAATTGTATGTTGTCACTGTAAGTTTTTTTTTTTTTTTTTTTCCTGATTTAAGTTATTTATGCTTTAAAAAAATGTAAGTTAAATGTATGAAAATGCAAGGTCCTTTGTTACCATATGTTTCCTATTGACTCTCTAATGTTTTTACTTTAATGTTTACATTTGTTTTGTACTAAAAAGTACCTGTCACCAAATAAACTTTTCTTAACAAACTGCTCCTAACCCTCCCGCAGCCCTTAAAGGGGTTCTCCGGTGCTTAGACATCTTATCCCCTATCCAAAGGATAGGGGATAAGATGCCTGATCGCGGGAGTCCCGCAGCTGGGGACGCCTGTGATGATGCACGCGGCACCCCGTTAGTAATCAGTCCCCGGAGCGTGTTCACTCCGGGTCTGATTATGCTCGACCGTAGGGCCGGCGGTGTGTGACGTCACGCCTCCGCCCCCGTGTGACGTCACGCTCCGCCCCTCAATGCAAGCTTACGGGAGGGAACGTGAAACTACGCCCCTCAAGGAACGTAACAAGGGGTACAGTTGCCAATAAAATTGAAAAAATAGCAATTTTCCAACTGATATGCTATCTGTGTACTGAGTATGATGACCCAGAGCATAGCCAAAAGTAAAACGTGTTCCCGCCACAAACACTATGCTCTGCTTCATCATTATGGGAATGTGTTTTTGGGTGGCCATCCCTAAACTGTTACCTGAAAATGCGCACACTGCTCAGGGGAGGAGTGAGCACTGCGCATTTGAGGCCTGTGTTTCTAAAAGACACCTCAGTAACTGACAGTTACATACATTCAGAGGAAAATGTAAAAAAAAAGAAACAGCCACATGTGACCATATTTTGAATGGATGGGCGTTTCCTAGATTTATTTTCCAGGAATGGATAAAGGGTAGTTTTTTTTTGAAAAAAGAAAATTGCAATTTTATTAATATACCCATTCGGTACCCAGAATCATGACCCAGAGTATAGCCAAAAGTAAAAATGATGCCTGCCCCAAACCCAATGCTCTGAATCATCATTCTGGGAATGTGATGTGTGTGGCCGTCCCTATTATGTTACCTCAAATGCACACACCGCTCAGGTGTAGAGAGAGCGCTGTGCATTTGAGGCAACCTGAAAACCCCCGATGCAAATGACTCTGACACATGACCCAAAACCACAAGGTCTTTACAGGGGTACTATGTTAATGGATTTTTTTTTTTTTTTTTGGGGGGGGGGGGAGGGGATGTTAAAAACTTGGAGGACAATGTACTGTGGACAATCAAATCAAGGGGAATTAAAATTGGGAAAGGAGAATTTAGTGCTTCATAGAAGTGTGATACTCCTTGAAGCAATCCTAAATGCAGAGGCCCGGATGATCGGGGCAAATGTCGCCCCGTGTCCTTCCTATCCCCCTCTTGCGACACACTCTGCATTTTTTCTGGCGCCTACCATTCCAGAAGTGCTCGGGGCCGCTCCCCCTTGACCGCCAAAGATCAGGGCCTTTAGGAGCACCTCCTGGAACTGTAGAAATCTCCCAATGTTGCCAGCTCCTGTATAGTACATATGCGTTGTACATGGCAACCTGGGCCATGTAGACTGCAACTTTTTGTACCATGCCAGGGTTTTGCGCATGGCATTATATGGCTTGAGTACTTGATCAGACAGATCAACTCCCCCATATACTGATTGTAGTCCACGATACAATCAGGGTTGAGGACCGGTGCCGCGGTACCTCAGACACTGACAGGGGTGGTGCCGTTACCATCCCTTTTGTCGTTATACCTGACCAGCAACAGGTTTTCATGGGTAAGGGCAGAGGAATCACCCCTGGGGATTGACACCTGGAGGGGATAGGTCGGGAGGCCTCTCTGATTTTTTTCGCATGGTCCCACAAGCGGACGTAGATCTGGCAGCGAGGGATTTTAGCAGAGGGATACTAGTATAAAAGCTATCCACGTAAAGGTATTAACATTTATCTAGTAGTGGGTGCAAAAGGTCCCACAGAATCTTCCCGGTGACACCCAGTATTGGGGGGACATTCTGGTGGTTCAATACGGGAATCTCAACCCTTGTATATTCTAAACTTGTAAGTGTACCCGGAGGTACTATCACAGAGTTTATACAGCTTCATGCCATATCTCGTCTGCTTAGATGGGATGTATTGGCGGAAACTGAGTCTCCTCTTAAAACTGATAAGAGACTCATCTACAGAGAGCTCCCTTTTGGGGATATAGGCCTCCATAAGTTTGGCCCCAAAGTGATCTATGATCTGCCATATGTTGTACAGCCGGTCATAGGCAGGATCACCTTGGGGGGGGGGGGGGGGGGGGGGGGTGGCAATGCTGCATTATCATTGCAATGCAGGCATTTCCTTATGGCCTAAAAATGTCCCCGCGTCATGGCCATACTGTAGAGCGGGGTCTGGTAGAGGGCGTCCCCACTCCAGTACTGCCTGACACTTGGCTTTTTGACCAGGACCATATGCAGCACGAGGCCCCAAAACGTCCTCATTTCGGCTGCATTAACAGCATACCATCCATTGGGCCTGGCCAAGACTGAGCCCGGGTGAGCGGCGGCAAACTGTTGGGCGTACAGGTTTGTCTGTGTCACCATCATGTTGACAAAGTCGTCACTGAAATAATAACTAAAGTATATTTCAGTGAACCCGGCTGTGTCCATTTGGATTCCTGGGTTGCCAACAAACCCAGGGATCACGGGCTCAAAGTTCTCTGGGGTAGTCCAGACAGGTTCACCGGTAGAGGGTACCGGTGGACTTGCCTGGTTGGTCAGCATACTAGTAAAGGCGACATGGTCGCTAGTGCTAGTATGGGGCACAGGGGCAGTTGCATGGGAGGCATCTGTCTTTGCACAGCGGCGTCTTCGCCGCCTTGGGGGCTCATCATCAGAACTTGATAATGAGGAGAGTGAGGAAGAGACCAGGAAAGTCTTCCTCGCCCTCACTGACGCTGTCAGAGGCAAGTATGGCAAATATTAACCTGAAAAAACACCACACCCCAAAAAGCCTCGTGGGGTGGGCTATTTTGCGAACAGTGTCCGGACACTCTTTACAGGGAAGAGGGTCTGGCCAAAGTTAGCAAATAAGGGGGGGGGGGGGAAGCTTACACTCCCAACAAAAATTTTGGGGGTAAGCCGCAGCACCCCTGTAAGGGTTGAGGCACATAAAAAAATGCCCCCAGACAGCAGACACTGCACAAATTTTTTTAATTTTTTATATATTTTTTTAAAATTTATTTAGTAAAATAAAACTGCCCCTGCCTGACACACACTTTTCCTGACAGGGCAAGGGGACCAGGGTCCCGGATATCGTTAGCAGCCGGACCAACCCGGTGTGATGCGGGGTCACAGTGTGACCCCGTTTTAAACACCGGGACCGGGCGTAGGGTGTACAGGTATGCCCTACGTCCTGAAAGAGTTAAGTACCAGGGAGCAAAGGCGTACCTGTATGCCCTTCGTCCCCAAGAGGTTAAAATCCCCCTATTTTGAAGACCTATAACTTTTTTTTTTTTTACTAATTTTACTTTTATTTTTACACTTTAATAGTCCCCATTCGATTGCTAATAATGTTCTGTGCCATGCATAGGACCTAGCACTGATCAGTATTATCAGTCATCTTCTGCTCTGGTCTGCTCGATCTTCCCGTGGAAGGCAGCGGAGGCAGGTGAGGGGACCTCCGGCTGCCATGCTGGATGATCGGATCGCCACCGCTGCGGGCGATCCAATCATCCATTTTAGTGTCCGCAATGCTGCAGATGCCATGAACTGTATTGATCACTGCATCTGAGGGGTTAATGGCAGACATCCGCGCAATCGCCGATGTCCGCCATTACCGGCGGGTCCCTGGCTGCTATCAGTTATGTATAGGATGTAAATGTCCTGGTGCGTTATGTACCAGCCTACCAGGATGTACATTTAAGTCCGGCGTCATAAAGGGGTTAAATGGGTACCCTGGCCCTAAAACATCTTATCCCCTATCCAAAGGATGGGGATAAGATGTTTGATTGCTGGGGCCCCTGCCGCTGCAGACCCCCATAATCGCTCATGCAGTACCCCCTATCATCAGCCTAACGGAGCGAAGATCCGAGGAGCCATGATGTCACGTTACTCCAGCCCCGTGATCATGAGTCGTCAGACACGGAGCGATCTTCGCTCCATTAGGCTGATGATAGGGTGTGCTGCATGAGGAGGTACTGCCCAGCGGCGGGACTCCCATGATCAGACATCTTATCCCCTATTCTTTGAATAGGGGATAAGTTGTCTTAGGGCCAGAGTACCCCTTTAATGACAGTGCCCATTTAAGTCACAGAAAAGCATGGTATGCTAAATTATTCCATCCCACAAAAAAGTATCTAGAAGTAAACAAAACAAAGTAAAAATTCACACTTTTACTATGCAGATTATCCATTATGTCTGAGTTATTTGAACAATGTTTGTTTTTCATGCATGACTGATGGCCAAAGGCTATTGCATTAGTGTGTGCATCCAAAAGCCACACTCCTAACCACACTCATGGCCACACCTCTCATCAACATACTCAGTTACACCCCTAAACAGACCAAGCCTTCTTTACATATTAAATTTTTTTAACTGCTGTTTATTAACACCTCGCACATGTGTGGTCAACACTAAATTCTATACTTAACTACTTAAGGACTCAGCGTTTTTCTGTTTTAGCACTTTCGTTTTTTTCCCCTTTTTAAAAATCATAACCCTTTAAATTTTCCATTTCTAAGCAGTGCATTCTTTGGTAAAAATGACACCTTATCTTTATTCTGTAGGTCCATACGATTAAAATGATACCCTACTTATATAGGTTTGATTATTTTTTACTTTTGGAAAAAATCATAACTACATGCACAAAAATTTATGTTTAAAAATGTCCCCTTCTGACCCCTATAACGTTTTTATTTTTCCGCATACAGGGATGTATGAGGATTCATTTTTTGCGCCGTGATCTTAAGTTTTTATCCGTACCATTTTTGTTTTGATTGGACTTTTTGATAGCTTTTTATTCATTTTTTTATGGTATAAAAAAGTGACCAAAAGTACGCACTTTTGTTACGGGTACACCATTGACCGCGCGGAATAATTAACAATATATTTTTATAGTTTGGACATTTACGCATGCGGCGATGCCACATATGTTTACATTTATTTTTATTTACATAAAATTTACATTTATTAACTATTTTTTTACGTATTATTTCTTTTTTTGTTGCAATGTTTTAGCCCCCATAGGGGACTATAACATGCAGTACATTGATTGCAGACACTGATTAATGCTATGCCATAGCATTGCATTGATTGGTGTTATCGGCGATCCACTGCTCCTGTCTGGATCAGGGGGACCGTAGCGGTGAATCAGCGATCAGACAATGAAGAGGCAGGGAGGGACCCTCCTCGTGTCACCGACTGGTGATCACCACGTCTGAAGGGTTCATACCGAGCATCACCGCGATCCGGTATTAACCACAGGTCCCGGCAACCATTAGCCGCCAGGAATGACCGGATATGACGCAGGGTGACCTCGTGACCCCGCGTTATATCGTGGAAGCGGGCGCAGGATGTACAGGTATGCCCTGCGTCCTTAAGAGGTGCCTCTATATAGAGAATGAATGGAGCGCTTTCATTTCAAGGGACTTTTTACGTCAATCCTGGTAATCAATGGGGGTCCCAGCGACAGACCCCCACTGATCACCTAGTTATCCCTTATCCTGAGGATATTTGTAAATTGTGGGAATACCCCTATTTAAGGAACCTTTCATTAGTGTTATCCTGCCCAAACGGCAGGTAGCACAAAACTGGTGCAATGTTTGTAACGTTTTTTTAAATTAATATATCAGAGGGCAGTACAGATATCCTCTCCCATTACCTACTGATGCCGAGGACTGTATCTATAACAAAATGGCATCCTTTATATTTGGAAGAAAGAAGGTTCCTACATTAACAGAGACGGAGGGGTTCCTTACTGTAAGAGCAGTGAGACTATTGAACTCTCTGCCAGAGGAAGTGGTCACGGTGAACCCAATTAAAGATTTTAAAGAAAGGGCCTGGATCCGTCTCTAAAGAGTAATAACATTACAGGTTTTGTATATTAGATTTACAGGTACAGAACATTTAACCAGGGATTTATTTTGATTGCCATATTTGCAGTGGTCTTCCATTCATTGTGAGTGCATGGCTGCTGATACCCTAATAGATTGTGAGTGAGTATGTTCACACTGGGTAATTTTAGTGGAATTTCCTCACACTGAATTGCGCATCGGTAAATGAGTCTTCCGCGGACCCGCTCACACTGCGACATTTCTGCCACTGAAATTTATCAGCGCAAAGAAAGAACATGTTCATTCTTTGCGAGGAAGTTCGTGAGCCCTGAATGGTGATGGGGCAGGGCTGTGAGGTCCTACCGGCACCAAATGGAAACTCTGTTAGCAGGAGATTCCGTTCAAATTGCTCAGTGCGAACATACCCTTAAGTGAATGTAGCTTGTTTGTTTTGATTGGACTTTTTGATCACTCTTTATTCATTTTTTAATGGTATAAAAAGTGACCAAAATATGCTTTTTTGGACTTTGGAATTTTTTTGCACGTACGCCATTGACCGTGCGGTTTAATTAATGATATATTTTTATAGTTCGGACATTTACGCATGCGGCGATACCACATATGTTTATATATATTTTTTTATTTACACTGTTTTATTTTTTTTATGGGAAAAGGGGGTGATTCAAACCTTTATTAGGAAAGGGGTTAAATGACCTTTATTAACACTTTTTTTGAACTTTTTTTTTGTTTGTTGCAGTGTTATAGGTCCCATAGGGACCTATAACACTGCACACACTGATCTCCTATGCTGATCACTGGCGTGTATTAACACGCCTGTGATCAGGGTTATCGGTGCTTGACTGCTCCTGCCTGGATCTCAGGCACGGAGCAGTCATTCATGGATCGGACACCGAGGAGGCAGGTAAGGGCCCTCCCGGTGTCCTGTAAGCTGTTCGGGACGCCGTGATTTCACCGCGGCGGTCCCGAACAGCCCGACTGACTAGCCGGGATACTTTTAGTTTCGCTTTAGAAGCTTTGACCGCCGCTTCTAAAGGGTTAATACCACACATTGCAGCGATCGGCGATGTGTGGTATTAGCTGCGGGTCCCGGCCGTTGATGAGCGCCGGGACCGGCGCGATGTGATGCTTCATATCGCGGGAGCCGGCGCAGGACTGCGTCGTTAAGGGGTTAAGGAAGCCCCCATGATGCCAGAACAGTAAAAAAAAAAATAAAAAAAAAATAAACACATGGCATACTATTTTGGAAACTACACCCCTTAAGGAACATAACAAGGGGTACAGTGAGCCTTAACACCCCACAGGTGATTGACGAATTTTCGTAAAATTGGGACCCCAAATTTTTCATTTTCACAAGGGGTAGTCTGAGAAAAAGCCTCCAATTTTTTTTAACCCCGTATGGAAATATCCCATATGTGGATGTAAAGTGCTCTTTGGGCAAACTACAATGCTGAGAAGAGAAGGAGCGCTATTGGGCTTTTGGAGAGAGAATTTGGTTGGAATTGAATTCGGGGGCCATGTGCGTTTACAAAGCCCCCATGGTGCCAGAACAGTGGACCCCCCCACGTGACCCCATTTTGGAAACTACACCCCTCACAGAATTTAATAAGGAGTGCATTGAGCATTTTAACCCCACAGGCATTTGACAGATCTTTGGAACAGTGGGCTGTGCAAATGAAAAATTACATTTTTTTATTTTTTACGGCGACTGTTATAAAAAAATCTGTCTAACATCTGTGGGGCGTAAATGCTCACTGTACCCTTTATAACATTCCATGAGGAGTGTAATTTCCAAAATGGGGTCACATGTGGAGGGGTCCACTGTTCTGGCACCATGGGGGCTTTGTAAACACGCACAGCCTTCAATTCCAGCCTAATTCTCTCTCAAAAAGCCTAATGGCGCCCCTTCTCTTCTGAGCATTGTAGTTTGCCCGCAGAGTACTTTACATCCACATATGGGGTATTGCCTTACTCAGAAAAAATGGTGTTACAAATTTTGTGAGGCTTTTTTCCTATTACCCCTTGTGAAAATGAAAAATTTAGGGTAACACCAGCCTTTCAGGGACAAAAAAAGCAAATTTAAAATTTTCATGTCCAACTTTAACGAAAATTTGTCAAAGACCTGTGGGGTGTTGAGGTTCACTATACCCCTTGTTACGTTCCCGTGAGATGTGTAGTTTCCAAAATGGGGTCACAGTGGGTGTTTTTTTTTTGCATTCATGTCAGAACTGCTGTAACGATCAGCCACCCCTGTGCAAATCACCAATTTAGGCCTCAAATGTACATGGTGTTCTCTCACTCCTGAGCGATGTCGTTTTGTCCGCAGAGTTATTTCCGTACTCGGAAGAAATTGCATTAGAAATTTTGGGGGTCTTTTTCTCCTTTTACCTCTTGTGAAAATGAAAAGTATGGGGCAACACCAGCATGTTAGTGAAAAATGTTTTGTTTTACACTAACATGCTGGTGTAGCCCCCAACTGTACCTTTTCGTAAGGGGTAAAAGGAGAAAAATCCCCCCAAAATTTGTAACGCAATTTCTCCTGAGAAACTGTTGCCTTGAAATACAACAGGGCTCTGAAGTGAGAGAGTTCCATGTGCATTTGAGGCCTAAATGAGGAATTTGCAATAGGGGTGGACGCGGATACAAGGATGGGGCTTGTCTCCGCCAAAACCCTACAGCAATGTTGCCCAAACAGGGTGCCTTCAGCTGTTGCAATACTCCCAGCCTGCCAGGACAGTCTATGGCTGTACGGCAATACTGGAAGTTGTTGTTTTACAACAGCTGGAGTCTCCGTTTAGGAAACTCTGCCATATGAGACGTTTTTATAATTTTTATTGGGGGGGGGGGGACGTGTAAGGGGGTGTATATGTAGTGTTTTACTTTTTATTATTTAGTTAGTGTAGTGTAGTGTTTTTAGGGTACATTCACACTGGCGGGGGTTCAAAGTGAGTTTTCCACTGGGAGTTTGAGCTGCGGCGGAAAATTTACCACAGCTCAAACTTGTAGAAGGAAACCCACTGTAAACCCGCCCGTGTGAATGTACCCTATACATTGGGGGGGGGGGGGGGAGGCGCTCCAAACCTTCAGCTGTTGCAAAACTACAACTCCCAGCATGTATGGTCTGTCAGTGCATTCTGGGAGTTGTAGTTTTGCAACAGCTGGAGGCACACGGGTTGGAATCACTGAGTTAGGAAACGCCACTGGCACCCCTCTTGATCACTTGCACGGCACCTCAGTCATCTGGTGCACGGAGCAATCCACAGCCCCAGGCTATCGTGTTCATAAACGCCGAAGTGCCTGCCTGGAGATCGCTGGGGGTCCCAGACACCGGACTTTCTGAGATCAGACATGTAATCCCCTATCCTTTGGATAGGGAATAACATGTCTAGGGTCGGCGTTCCCCTTTAACTCTTAAATTGCCAAGGATTTGTTGTTTTAGATCATATAGAAAAACCTCCTCTATACAAAGATACACAGCCTTTGTAATTCTCAATCTCCTCCATGCAGGCTGCCTCAAGTGCACTTCACTCTTTTTACATTCTACGGCCTTTGTGATCTGCCCTCCTGCAACCTCCTCCCTGCTAGTATCTCTAATAATGAGCAGGCAAAGACTTCAGGCATAATTTATACCCATTTCTGGTGTAAATTATAGTAAATCTGCTGGACTGTGAGGCCTATCCCCTTTTCTTAAGCACCACCCACACTTTTTTCGTCAGGAGCGGCACAAAAAGGTAAAACTGAGGCACAAAACATATGACTACTGTACACCAGAAAATTTGCATACAGATTTTTTTTCTTTGGTTGCCATTCTCATTGAATTAATCTAACATCTGTGGAATTACATCTGTAGTTTTGGTTGTGAAGATCGGGTCCCCCCCCAGAACAAGAATAGAAATATTAATCCGCATTGGTTTGAGGTGGAAGACGTGACAAAGGGTATAGAGGAGGAGATTAAATGGTTTTGGGCTACTAATAAAGGTTCTGCCGATATATTTATGGTTTGGGATGCTATGAAAGCATATTTGAGGGGGATTTTGATCCGAAATATAACCCAGTTTAGGAGGAAAGTAAGGAGGAAAGAAGATAATATCACTGACAGTTGGACACAATAGTGTCCTATAGCTAATTTCTACCAAAATAACACTAAACCATGTAGCTAAAACTTACAATTTTATTAAATCCTCATTAAAAAAACCAATAACAATACTATAAATAATTAGTATCAATACAAAAGAAAGAAAAAGTTCTCCTATGATGAACAACTGTATATCCCAACGCGTTTCCCCGTGTATCTTATAATATACAACGGTTCATCAGGGGATGACAACAACAGTATAAAAATATACCTAGTAAGCACAGAGATATGGAGGAACAATATATATATATATATATATATATATATATATATATATATATATATATAAACAGCATGCGACACATGGACAATGGCATAACTTAATACACAGAAAATGAGGACAATTAAGACTATACATATTTGTAATACATCAAAGCAAACATGTATACAGTACAAAGCACATGAATGCAGACAAACGATGACCAGGCTTATTTGTGGCTTCATTTGAATATCCTCCGACTGATGCAACAACCTCTAGGTAGTTGGATAGCAAGAAGCGAGGTCACTGATAGAGTGAGGACCCTAGTATAAGGGCTCCTCCACAAATGAAAAGGCTTAACAGATGGCCCCCTGAAAAAATGACCTGATAATAATCGCTTCGTTAATACAGATAACTCCGGACCACCATTATCCAATCACCAGGATCCTATACGACCCTCCAAATTTTTATAGATAAGATATTCAGATAATAATACCACCTAGGTGAACAAACAACCTCTATGATGTCCACATAACCACAGTCTGTCCAAAAGATGTCCAGCCATTATCCATGTATAGTAACCCCAAATTGGTAGATCAGATTAAAAAACTGGAGGAAGTTTATGCAAACGATGCCCGAGATGAGAACTGGGAAAAACTGGAACAAGCTCGAAAAGAATATAAAGAGTTAATGCTTGAGAAGGCACAACATAGGATTTTTTTCTGGGGACAAAAACGGTATGTGGAAGGGGGGAAATCCAATAAGGGGCTCTCTGGTATAATAAAAAATCAAAGGGAAAATACGGAAATTACTAATTTAGAAAATAAGCAGGGAATAATAGTAACAGATCAAGAGGAGATAAGGAAGATAGCGATGGAGTACTATCAAACATTATATGAATCTGAGGGGGTAAAATCAGAATCGGTGATTAAAACATTCTTACAAAATTTAGCTCTGCCAAGTTTAAATGAGGAGGGGAAGAGGAAAATTAATGAGGGGGATTAGCTTGGGGGAAGTCAAAGAATCATTGAGAACATGTGCGGGGAATTCCGCCCCAGGGTCTGATGGGTTCTCATTTGATTTTTATAAGAGATTTCATGGGTCTCTGTTACCCTGCTTGTTGGAGATTATTAATGAATCCTTGGAAAGAGGGGCTATGACCCCTTCAATGTCTGAAGCAGTGATAATATTGATCCCCAAGAAGGGGGGTGACAGGGCAAAGATGGAGAATTATCGACCTATATCATTATTGAATACGGATTATAAAATTTTTGCAAAGTTATGGGCAGGAAGATTAAAAAAGGTTTTGGGTGAGATGATAGGGGAAGAACAAAGGGGTTTTATGGTAGGTAGGAATATGTTTTCTAATATACACAGGACATTCCTTAATATTCAAACACGTGCAGGGGATCCCCGCTCCATCCTGTCGTTGGACGCCAACAAAGCGTTCGACCGGGTGGAGTGGGGCTTCCTCTTTGGTGTGGTGGAAAGATTTAGTTTGGGCACTTTACTCTTAAAAGCTATAAAAACGGTTTATTCAGCTCCTATAGCAAAAATAAGTATTAATGGGAAATTTTCTAATACGATATTTTTAAAAAGAGGTTCAAGACAGGGATGTCCGCTATCACCTTTATTATTTGCACTCTTTATAGATCCATTAGCAGCTATGGTTAGGAGCACAGAAGTCTTTCAAGGGTTTGGGGTACAAGGGGATAGAGAAAGAATGTTATTATATGCAGATGATGTGCTTTTGTTTGTTAGGAATCCGGTAGAGAAAGTACAGGAAGTGATTAGGTTAGTGGAAAAATTTGGATATTTCTCAGGAATGAAAATTAATTGGCAGAAGTCCGGTCTTATGTCTTTGGATGTAGAAATTGAGGTCCCTATTGGCCCTGTAAAAGTATTAATACCCTGATATTCCAAACTATCATTGAGTCTTAAGATCTCTAGCGCTGTCTTGGATTTTGAGAGATTAAATTTGGTACCTCTGATGGAGAAGGTAAGGGGAAAGATAAATACATGGAGGAAAATGAGATTATTTGAGAGCTTCTCCCAAATGGATTAAAAATACTTGGTTTAAAAAATTGGAAAGTATATTAAACAATCTTATATGGGGTGGAAAACGAGTCAGGATTAAGAGTCAATATTTGTACCATCCCTTAGAGGAAGGAGGGCTGGGTCTCCCTAATTTTCATCAATACTTCATAGCATCCCAATTAACATTGGTTATTCAAGAGCAACAAACATTGTCGAATTATTTAGAAAGGGGGTGTAAGAAATATGGGTCCATATGGGAGTGGTTGGAGAGTGGGAGTTTGAAGAAGGGTGTAGAAGAGGAGAACATAGCTAAAGAATTATTGGTACAAGTATGGGATAGTATGAAGTCAGCAACAGGGATAACAAGTAGTGTGTGGTGTACCCCCTTATGGGAAAATGAGAACTTCCCAGAAATAAAGAAAATTGCAGAATATGTGAATTGGGAAGATAAAGGAATTAGGTTGTTAGAGCAGGGTTGCACAAATGGGAAAATAATAGATTGGGAGTGTTTGAGTGAACGCTTCAATTTAAAAGATACTAATTATTTCGGTTATGTACAGTTAAAAGACTCCTTGGGACAAGAAAAACCGAAAGAAAAATTAAAGGTAGGGTGTTATCACATTACAGAATATATTAAAAATGCACAGGGGGGAAAAAAGAAAATAATGAGTACTTTATATAAAATGTTAGGTCAGAAGGGTTGGGAGGACGTAGTCAAACGGTTAGGACAGGCACTTGATATAGGTGGAATTTCAGAAGAAGAGTGGAAACTAGTGTTAAAGAATATTAGAAGAACATCGATCTGTACAAAATTAATGTTAGGGTGAATGCACAATGCCCCAAGTGTGGGTTTGAGGGAAGTAATTGGTTACACATGATATGGAATTGCACGAAGTTGCTAAAATTTTGGAGTGTAGTGTTTGAAACGATTAAAGTTAGAATAGGCGTGGTATTGCTCTTTGAACCTAAGGTCGCAATTTATGGACTAGAGATACTGGGAACTAAGCATACTGATCTTACACTTGGAGTATTAGGAGTGGCAAAGAATTTGATTCTTAGGAAATGGTTGGCCCCAGCGGTTCCATCAAGGGAAGAATGGTTAGGAGGTATAAATAAGGTTAGAACTTATGAGTTGTTGCGGTTCAAGGACAGTGAAAGAAATAAAAAAAATCGAGAATAAATGGCTACCCTGGGAGAAAGGAGAGAGCAGATAATGAAAAGGAGAAAAGAGTAAGAGAGGAGTAGGGAAAGGAAGGAAGTTAATGGATTTCGGGCAGACTGTCTTAAGGGGAGGGAGGGAAAAGGTAGGGGGGTGGGGTTTCGGCTTTTGATAATGATGTAAGTAATAATGGATTTTGTATGTATTAAAAAAAAAAAACAGCCATCCAAAGCTGAAACCGTATGCTCACGTCAGATCACAGACTGCTACCCAACTTAGGGGCCGGCAAGTACCCGCATAAGAGACTGGCTGGGAATCCCTGGTGCCGTTGACATAAAAAAAAAATAAAATAAATAAAATGTGGAATTACAAGGGCTATATGTTGAGAAGCTTGAGTTCAGGCAACATGACCACAGGACATAACTGTAGTCCAATACCTCTTCTTGGGTTAAAGAAGGAAGCCTGCAGTTGTTTTGTTTATTTTGTTTGTTCTTATGTCAGCAGGTCCTTTCTGTTTTAGCTGTGTATTGACTTCTCATCAGGAAACATAGTCTGTTCTGCTTACACAGTGTATACTGGAATGCCATGATTGATTGCCAGTAAGGCAAGGTCAGCTTTCTCTGCATGCTATGTAGCACTTTCTTGTACTAGTAGGACAGGCATTTCCTACCACTTAAACGTGCATAATGGTTTTAAACTTATTGTAAAAATCTGAAGATGCACATTGCAGAACGTGGTTCTGGGGATTGAGCCTGTCACAGAAAAGTTTACTGTCACAAATAAAAAAAAAATATACATAGAAACTGCTTACCACTCCTTGAATATAAGATTGTCTATTCATCAAAATCTAGTTTATCTAAAAATATATCTACTGGCTATATCATTATCTGTATCTATCTTAAGTTCCATGGTAGACCAAACAGCTAGCTTCAATATATAATCTAATCAGAACCCCAGAAGCAATTTATAGTAATTTTTCATGTGTACTGCAAGTCCCAACACCTACCAGGAACTAGGCTGCGTGGTGTTAGAACGATCATATAAGTATGGTTTAGATCACTTTCTAGAATGATTGGAGGGTTTAAAGGGGAACTCCGGTGGAAAAAAAAAAATTTTCAAATCAGCTGGTGCCATAAAGTTAAAAAGAATTGTAAATTACTTATATTAAAAAATCTTAACCCCTCTAGTACCTATCAGCTGCTGTATGCTACAGATATACCTCAGAGAAATGTGTGAAGTTCTTTCCAGTCTGACCATAGTGCTCTCTGATGACACCTCTGTCCATGTCAGGAACTGTCCAGAGCAGGAGAGGTTTGCTATGGGGATTTGCTTCTAATCTGGACAGTTCCTGACACAGACAGGTGTCAGTAGAGAGCATGTTTGTCTGACTGAAAAGAACTTTATAGAAATTTCTCTGTACTATACAGCAGCTGATAAGTACTGGAAGGCTTCAGATTTTGAAATAAAAGTAATTTACAAATATGTTTTACTTTCTGGCACCAGATGATTTGAAAACATTTGTTTTCTACTTGTTTCCACCGGAGTTCCCCTTTAACCCCTTCCCTCTTTGGCCATTTTTCATGTTTGCACTTATGTTTTTTCCTCCTCACCTTCTAAAAATTATAACACTTTCAATTTTCCACCTACAGACCCCTATTAGGGCTTCTATTTCTACGCAGTGCAGTTTTTGGTAAGATTGATACCTTATATTTTGTAGGTCCATATGGTCGCAAGGATACCCAATTTATATAGGTTTGATTTTTATTTTACTACTAAAAAAAAAATAACTACATGGACCAAAATTTGTATGTTCCAAATTTTTGTGCATACAAGGCCGTTTGAGCGCTAATTTTTGGCGCCGTGATCTGAAGTTTTTTTATATGTACCATTTTTGTTTTGATCGCTTTTTATACATTTTTTAACCCCTTAAAGGGTACCTTTCATCAAAAAAACTTATGATATATTATAGATTAATGTATGCAGAATAACTTTCCAATTGCATGTTATTAAAAAATATGCTTCTTTCTATTACATTTTCCACTTTGAAAAAATGACCACTAGGGGTCTCCCTACCAGTCCTTTTTTTATAGATTTCAGACTCATGCTGGTGTCCTAAATCTCAGACTGCAGCCGGGACACAGACTAACTCCCTGGCAGGGAGCAGTGCTGAGTTTCTCTGTGTTCCGGCTGCAGTCTGAGATTTAGGACTCCAGCATGAGTCTGAAATCTATAAAAAAGGACTGGTAGGGAGACCCCTAGTGGTCATTTTTTCAAAGTGGAAAATTAAATAGAAAAAAGCATATTTTTTAATAACATGCAATTGGAAAGTTATTCTGCATACATTAATCTATAATATATCAAAAGTTTTTTTGATGAAAGGTACCCTTTAAGGACCAAGGACGTACCTGTACGTCCTTGGTCTTGCTCCCGTGATATAACGCGGGGTTACACGGTAACCCCGCATCATATCACGGCGGGCCCGGCGTCATAGTGAAGCCGGGACCCGCCGCTAATAGCGCGCAGCGCCGATCGCGGCACCGCGCGCTATATACCCTTTAGCCGCCCGCTCAGAGCTGAGCCGCGCGGCTAAAAGCGAAAGTGAAACCATGCTGGTTAACTCAGTGGGCTGTTCGGGATAGCCGCGGCATCCCAAACAGCTTACAGGACAGCGGGAGGGCCCCTACCTGCCTCCTCGCTGTCCGATCGCCGAATTACTGCTCAGTGCCTGAGATCCAGGCATGAGCAGTCATGCGGCAGAATCATCGATCACTGGTTTCCTATGAGAAACCAGTGTTCAATGAAAAAGATCAGTGTGTGCAGTGTTATAGGTCCCTATGGGAGCTATAACACTGCAAAAAAAAAAGTGAATGAATATCATTTAACCCCTCCCCTATTAAAAGTTTGAATCACCCCCCTTTTCCCATAAAAAAAAAAAACAGTGTAAATAAAAATAAACATATATGGTATCACCGCGTGCGGAAATATCCAAATTATAAAAATATATCATTAATTAAACCGCTCGGTCAATGGTGTGCGTGCAAAAAAATTCCAAAGTCCAAAATAGTAAAATTTTTGTCACTTTTTAAATCATTTAAAAATGAATAAAAAGCGATCAATAAGTCCTATCAATGCAAAAATGGTAGCATTAAAAACTTGAGATCACGGCGCAAAAAATGAGCCCTCATACCGCACCATACACGGAAAAATAAAAAAGTTATAGGGGTCAGAAGATGACAATTTGAAACGTATAAATTTTCCTGCATGTAGTTATGATTTTTTCCAGAAGTATGACAAAATCAAACCTATATAAGTAGGGTATCATTTTAATCATATGGACCTACAGAATAAAGATAAGGTGTCCTTTTTACCGAAAAATGTACTACGTAGAAACGGAAGCCCCCAAAAGTTACAAAACAGCGTTTTTTTTTTCAATTTTGTCGCACAATGATTTTTTTTTCCGTTTCAGCGTAGATTTTTGGGCAAAATGACTGATGTCCTTACAAGGTAGAATTGGTGCCGCAAAAAATAAGCAATCATATGGATTTTTAGGTGCAAAATTGAAAGAGTTATGATTTTTTAAAGGCAAGGAGCAAAAAACAAAAATGCAAAAACGGAAAAACCCCCGGTCCTTAAGGGGTTAAGGGTAGACAAAATGACCAAAAATATGCAACTTTGGAATTTTTTTACGCACGCGGTGATACCACATATCTTTATATTTATTTTTGTTTACATATTATTATTTTTTTTATTGGAAAAGGGGGGTGATTTCAAACTTTTATTAGGGAAGTAGTTAAATCACATTTGTTATCTCTTTTTTTACACTTTTTTTTTGCAATGTGCTCTCATAGGGGACTATAACATGCAATACCTTGATTGCAGACACTGATCAATGCTATGCCATAGCATAGCATGGATCAGTGTTACTGTCCCTCCGCTGCTCCTGCCTTGATCTCAGGCATGAAGCAATAGAGGGACGATCGGATGGCGAGGAAGAAGGTAAGAGACCTTCCCTCGTTCCTTCAGCCCACTGAGCTAACAGACAAGGGAATTAACCACTTTTAGACGCCGCAGTCAACTTTGATCACTTACATCATTGTCAGCAGCGCATTGCCTGTTTACACAAGGTGATGTGCAGGCGATAAGGATTTGAATTAATAATAATTAACAACCTTTTGAAATGATAAAAACAGCAATTAGCCTTATGCCACTTTGCATTAAACAGGCATTAGAAGTCGAGATTTGTGACAAAAAATGCATACTCAAAATGCATTTTGTAACAAAAAATGATGTGATGAGTTCATACCTAACACAAATCTCTACTTTCAAAGGTGTGTGTTAAAAGTACAAACCTAAACTGCATAATGTTATGTGTACCAATACTTTGAAAAGATAAAAAAATTGCATGGTTTACATGAAACATTTAGGGCTCATTCACACTGATGGATCTGCTGACGATGGATCCTACAGTGCAGCCTCAATTGTGCCTGCTCATAGCGGCAATCCGCCACTACGAGCAGACATGCTGCGATGTGCGAGTCACCGCGCATGCGCAGTATACTCGCACACATCACGGCTGCTCTCTGCCTAGCTCAGTGAGCAGGGGAAGCGGCCGCGATGTGTGCGAGTTTACTGCGCATGCGCGGCGACTCGCACATCGCACCAGTGTGTCTGCTCGTAGCGGCGTATTACCGCTTTGAGCAGGCACATCTGAGGCACCAACTAGGGGTCCGTTGTCGGCAGAATACGCTGTGGATCCACCCGTCTGAATGTACCCTTTGAGTGGAAAAGGGTTTATGCAGCATTTTGCTAATATCCTGCTGGCAGTAGGAAAAAATTGGAAAAAAAAAACTAAACTGTGGCCAGGGATTCCCTGCACCAAGTGGTTGTCTCATAAGTAGGAAAAAGATAAGGGGACCAGACATTGCCAAATAGGAGCTGCAGGGGATTTGGACTACTATAGGCTTTTTTTTCTATTTTTTTCTGCCCCCAGTAAGATATGAATATTAGTCAAAACGCTGGATAACCCTTTTAACCCCTTAAGGACGGACCCTTCTTGCACATGTCCATTGCTATATATAAGCAAAACACTAAGAATTGCGCAGAAGGGTACTTGAGCATGTTGGTTATGTGCGTAATAACCGTGACACGTCTTTGGCCAACCATATCAACATTCAGCATGGGGGGGGAATACCTCATGTTTACAGTTCATAGGTATAGACCAATTAAGGAGACAACCAAGGGGTGGTAACTTTCATAGATCTCTCCTACAGAAGGAGACCAGGTGGATATATGATCTGGGGACAGTAGCCCCAGGAGGACTCGATGAACAGATTAACTTTAGTTGTTTTTTTGTGATAGTCGGTTATAGAAATTGAGATGCGGGTAAGCAGCTTAGGGTGGGCCGTAGTTGGGCCTATTAGGAGTTATTGCATCTCCTAGATATAGGGTCATTTAGGAATTGGTCAGGAGGTTCCTGTGCAGGACTGCCCTTTTTAGGGCGGCCACCCTGCCTTGGTCACCAGATTAGTACTTACAACAGAGATGGTTTAGACCCATTTTAGGTCCCTGCTATTTACCCCTGCCACCCAGTCTTGGGTAGCCTTCTCCCCCTTACTTTGCCTAACCGACTATACGCAGACATCTTTACTACAATTATGGGCCCATATAGATGGGCCTATTTGAGTACCTCCTTTATTACCTCATGAAGGTATGGGCTCTGTCCCTCTTAATTGCTCTGATCCTTCAACATGTTGGAATGCTCTGTCCCTTTCAATTAAATTACATTTTAAATCAATATATTGAGATTTCATAGGTTCTATAATGTTTAATATCAGAAATGGTCACCTGATCAAATCAGAGATGTATTGTGTACCCTATTATCCGGCAGTATAATATATAAACATAAAATTCATGGCAGATGGATATTATAGACAATGGGTTACTATACACAATATACCCAGGGATATATGATGTTTAATATTAATATATTCCATGCCAATTCCGATTGGGACACTTGTTATAACGTAAGTGCTTGCTATCCGTCCGTATCTTTATTTGCTCTCAAATTAGCCAGTAAATATGCTTGGTATGAGTGTGACATATACTGTCAGTGGTAACTCACTTGTTTATAACTTAGTAACATCCTCCTACCTTGCCTTTTGGCGTCCAATAGCGGCATTGGTGGGAGTGTCTAACGCGGCACCACACACTGCCTCCCCGCCTGATGTCAGATGGGTGGACGCCAGGGAGGATATGAGGTCAGACGCCGGTGTACAGCTGCGCGAGTAGCAGTAGCCGGAAGTATTGGCTCCCTGCTAGCGCGAGACTAAGTAATGACACATAAACCGTGAGTAACAGCATCGCTGTATAAACATTCTTTTTCAGGAACTGGAAGGCTATTCAAGCAGTAAAATCTGCAATGGTCTCTTTCCTTTCTTAGGTTGTGCATTGGACCCTGCAGAGGCACCTGAAGACCATAATCTATGGATATCCTATTTGCTTAAAGGGGTTTTCCAGGAAAAAACTGGCTCTAGAAACTTAAAACAGATTTATAAATTACTTCTATTAAAAAATCTTAATCCTTTCCATACTTATGAGCTACTGAAGTGGAATTGTTCTTTCTGTCTGAGTGCTCTCTGATGACACGTGTCTCAGGAACTGTCCAGAGTAGAAGCAAATCCCCATAGCAAGCCTCTTCTACTCTGTGCAGTTTCCAAGACAAGCAGAGATGTCAGCAGAGAGCACTGTTGCCAGACAGAAAATAACAACTCAACTTCAGCAGCTGATAATTATTGGAAGGATAAAGATTTTTTAATAGAAGTAATTTACAAATCTGTTTAACTTTCTGGAGCCAGTTGATATATATGACATTTTTTTTTCCTGGAATACCCCTTTAACATAGCATATGATCCTATACTCTTACTGTTGGATTTGTCTCGATACAAGAAATACATATGTCTTTATTTTCTTACAGGCTCTCTCATTAGGGGTGTAAGGACAAATCCATGTGTACTTTTTTATGATATATATTTGTCTTGCAGGTGTCTTTCTTTTCCAGAGATCTTGATATTAATTTATTATGCTCTTAGCGCTACTTATGTAGTTCATCTAATGGTCAATGTTATTATTAGTAGTGTCATAATACATATGCCATCCTGATGACGTCAGCAACAACTAGCTGTTAGAAACACATTGTACTCATTTATGGACATTTATCAACGGGTTTAGTCAGGTTTTCTCTACTATAATTGTCGCAAAATTGTCGCAACTGTGACTACACGATTTTTCGTGCGACATTTTGACTGGAAAGCGAGAAAAGCAAGTTTTCCTAAAATTTACTATGTAGTAATAATTTTAAAATGGACTACGGGTAGTCAGGTATTTATTAACTGCGACAGTCGCAACTGCGCAAAAAAAAGTCGCAACAGCGTTAAAAATTGACTAAATTTACTCCAGCTCAAACATGGAGCAGAAAAAGCTACTACCAAAGTAAAAAAGGAAAAATTGCTTACGTGAAAGAAAATTATCAACAGGCTGAAAGCAGTTGATAAATACGTCGCACATAAGCAAAAAAAAAGTAAGGAAAAAATTACTAAAAAAAAGAATACATAAGCAAACATTGATAAATGTCCCTCATTGTTTATAATTCTTTCCATATTTCATACAGATCTCGTTCCATAAATCCTGAGATGTTTATAATTTCTCTCGGGTACATTACATGGTAGAGACAGAGGTCATCCAGTGACGGATATAATTACTGCTGCTCACTTCTACTATTCTATATGGTTAAGGGCTCACGTTTATTTTTGGTGATTAATTTTAGCTATAATATTAACAGCTAAGTTTTAGGCACTATCCCTTTATTACTTTTTCTTTGACCCTTAAGGACGGACCCATTTTTTTTTACCTTAACCCCTTAAGGATTCAGCCCTTTTTCACCTTAAAGGGGTACTCCGCCCCTAGACATCTTATCCCCTATCCAAAGGATAGGGGATAAGATGTCAGATCGCCACGGTCCCGCTACTGGGGAGCCCTGGGATCCCCGCTGCGGCACCGCGCTCTCATTACAGCACAGAGCGAGTTCGCTCTGCACTTAATGACGGGCAGTACAGGGTCTGGAGCATCGTTACGTCACAGCTCCGCCCCTTGTGACGTCATGGCCCGCCCCTTTCAATACAAGTCTATGGGAGGGGGCGCGGCGGTCGTCATGCCCCCTCCCATAGACCTGCATTAAGGGGACGGACCGTGATGTCACGAGGGGCGGAGCCATGGCGTCACGCTGCTCCATGCAACTCGCTCTGTGCTGTAATGAGAACGGGGTGCCGCAGCGGGGATCCCAGGGCTCCCCAGCAGCAGGACCGCGGCGATCTGACATCTTATCCCCTATCCTTTGGATAGGGGATAAGATGTCTAGGGGCGGAGTACCCCTTTAAGGATTCAGCCCCTTTTTGCAAACCTGACCACTGTCACTTTAAGCATTAACTATGGGATGCTTTTACTTTTCATTCTGATTCCAAGATAGTTTTTTCGTGACATATTCTACTTTATGTTAGTGGTAAACTTTCGTCGATACTTGCATCATTTCTTGGTGAAAAATTCCAGAACTTGATGAAAATTTTGAAAATTTTGCATTTTATTTTACTTTGAAACTCTCTGCTTATAAGGAAAATGGATATTCCAAATACATTATATATTGATTCACAAATACAATATGTCTACTTTATGTTTGCATCATAAAGTTGACATATTTTCACTTTTGGAAGACATCAGAGGGCTTCAAAGTTCAGCAGCAATTTTCCACAACATTTTCAAAATCTGAATTTTTCAGGGACCAGTTCAGATTTGAAGTGTATTTGAGGGGCCTTCTTATTAGAAATACCCCACAAATTACCCCATTAGAAAAAACTGCAACCCTCAAAGTATTCAAAATGACATTCAGTAAGTGTGTTAATCCTTGAGGTGTTTCTCAGGAATAGCATAACAAAATATCTCAAATATAAGTCAGATAGAGGCTATAACAGTTCCCCATCATGAGTACCTCCAAAAACTATAAACAAACTGGGGTATGACTTACAGATTAAAATGCAATTTATTGGGTTATTAAATTATAACACACACAGCCCCATTATACAATACGATAATATTCTCATGTGACCGCAAAGGAAAAAAATATTCACAGAGAACCAATTGACATATAGTGAAATCCACCACCACAAAATATTGCACATAAATATTGCACATTAATGTATCACTTCAGTGGTCACCTGATTGCACAAATATACTTAATTGCCACCTATTAGTCATTTGTCAGTGGCCTATTATATTGCACATTAACCGGGATCAAGACACACGTTATAAGGGACCTGCAGAGGGAGACATAGATATGAATAGAGGGGAAGACTGATGTACGCTGTCCCTGAACTTCCTGTCAGTCCCTAACGTGTAGTGCAAAAATGGCCCCTATTCACACCTTCCCCTTACTGTGTGGCATGTAATTGAGGCACTCGTCCTAAAAGGACAACCCCCATGCCTCAGGACCCTGTCCCTTCACTGACAGATGCCAAATCAGCAAAATGTACACAGTCATAGGGGATATAAGGTGCAAGTGCAAGCATGCATATACAAAGGAATGCCTTATATCCAGTTTCAATAACAAACTGATGGGTATGATATAAATATAACCTGGCCTCCAACGTGGCATTTCACTAGGCTCAGCTCATCAGGGAGATATATATTCAGGCTGTAGTATCCTGGCAGGGTGGAGTGGCAGTGGCAACCTTTCTCACCCTTCGCGGTCATTTTAAACAAGTTAGTCACTCCCCTTTCATGATTAACATCTCCTATGTCATAAGAGCACCACCTCCGACTGGGAGAGGGATTCCCCATATCCCCCGCCAGGGATGACGTCACCAGGGTTACGGCTGCAGCGTCCTGCGCCTCCCCTGTGCAGCGTCCTCCCCTAGCGGAGATCGGGTCCTCCCCCCTTCCGGCTCTGCTCTCTGATGTGGAGGGGGAGTTTACAGGTCCGTTGCCAAGGGGATGGTCAGCGCGTCCCAAGGCAGAGTCTTCCTGCGCATGCTGCAATCTCCGAATGGTAAGTCACAAGTATTGCACTTAGCGTATGTGAGAGATATTGATATGTATAAGGGTGGCATTCACGAGACTTAACCCTGCCTCCTATAGTGCAAGGGGTACACTGCCTAATAGGCATTAACCCTTTGATAGGCTAGGTAGCAATTTGTTATAGATAGATTGTATATATTGAATACAAAATGATAGTACTTCATTAGCATATGCAATGGCAATAGTCCTATATAGAACTGTCTTATATTAAGATTAACAATAGTGGCAGTGGCCATAAGTTTACTGGACAAATAGTACCAAACGAGCATAGATGCAAAAAACATGATGTGTCTCAATAATGGCAATGGCCACATTAACATATTATATAATGACATACAGCATGATAGATAGGTATATTAAGATTAACCCTATTGGCAGTAGCCACAAGTTTACCTGGCAAATAGTACCAAACAAGCATAGATGCAAAAAAACATGATTTGTCGCAATAATGGCAATGGCCACATTAACCTATTACATAATAATATACAGTGTGATAAATAGGTATCAGAGACATAAATTTACAAAGGTAAATATTTATGATGCAGTTAAAACTCTCTATAATATCAAACCATGTAAAACTTATATCAATTTAATACTACATGACAACAGTTGTCCCTTATCGGCATATATAAATTACCCAAATGACCACCTTTCATGTTCTCAGGTGAGATTAAGTTACTTACAACATGCACCTATTTTACGCACATATGTAATGCATTACAGTGTCCTTTAAATGGGGCACTATCCACAATAGTGGTACCTATGACCCATTTAGGGTTAAAAAGTTTATGCAAGAAAAAATTCCAACCAGGAAAATGGTTTCCAGCTCCCAAACAATAATCCGTGTTAAAAGTCCAAAGTTTAATTAATCCATTAAAAAGTCATCATGGTAGAACAAAAAACACCCAGTGAATTAAAAACACAACGTCGACGCGTTTCGGACCATTAGGTCTTAATCATGGCACAAAAGATGACGATTAAACTGTTCTTTTATACTAACCAGCTTTGCAATGTGCTTCAAAAAAGTTCCCATCCCCCACTTGGAAGTTCGGTGTCTGCCGTCACTTCCTGCGAGGGATTCCAAATAAAAGTTGGAATCTAACAAGATTAACTCTTTAGTGAATTTCACTAAGGAAGAAAATTAAATCTTCCCATAAATTTTCTTGTTCGGAACAAATACCAATTATACTCTCAAAAAACAGATCCAGGTAAAAAAAAAAAAAAATAACCTTTTCCTTTGATTGTGTTAAAAAGTTTATACCTTAAATTGCTGTCATTCAGGCCATCAACGCTGTGATCCTAAAATCAAATTGCCAACCCTGCCTATGGGTACCCTCTAAATTATTTAGTACCTGCACCTGTATAAGGAGATCCATTAAAAAAAACAACAAATGCCAGCTTAGAGTTCATATAAAACACGAAACATGATTCATTCAGACCCAAGGGAGTCATTGATTTCAGCCTGAATATCCATTTAAATTCCACTTGCAAAAGTGTTACGTCCCAATTCCCCCCCCCCTTATGGGCCTTACGGCACAGTTTGTAATACCACAAATTTTATGTTGGGGACACCATTGTTTCATGGACATGCCTCGAGAGAGACGTATCTCTCTGATTGCAGATGTCATTATAGTGATCCCTTATCCGGTGACGAAATTCCTGCCGTGTATTCCCACGTAATCCATGGGACAGGGACATTGTGCCAGGTAAATGACCCCCGAGCTTTTGCAATTAATGAAGTCTGGGATTTTTAACTCCTTCCCATCCGATGAGCTAGTAAAACTTTTGCATGTCATTATGGATGGGCAGGCCACACATGACCCGCACCTAAAGGTGCCATTCGGTTTCCGGTCCAACCAGGTACTCTGTCCCCTCTTCAGGATCAAGTGGCTATGAACCACTAGATCCTTGAGGCTGGGGCCCTTTCTGTATATCACCTGTGGATAATCCCCCAGTACGCATCTGACATCCTCATCTGCTAGCAGAACATCCCAATACTTTTGCAATATGGACCTCACCTCCGTGTGCCTATTGTCAAAGGTCCCTATTACACGAATGGTGTCAACATCCTCTTTGGGTGTCTGCTTAGGGACAAGAAGGTCCCTCCTTCTACGGGAGATAGAGCTGTCAAATGCGTTACGTAGGATGTAATCTGGGTAACCTCTTTTATGAAAACAAGACCTCAGATCCTGTGCCTGTTTCAGGAACTCTGCTGTTCCTGAACAATTGCGCCTAAGGTGCAAATACTGGCCCTTCGGAATGCCCTTTCTCAGGGCCAGAGGATGGGAACTTTCCCACCTCAACAATCCGTTGGTTGATGTTGGCTTCCTATATACTGAGGACAAGCACATCCAGAAAAAGCAATTTACTGGGGTTCCACTCACATGTGAATCTGAGGTTCAGGTTATTTTGGTTCAACAGGCTCACAAATTGTACAAATTCTTCCCCAGTTCTCTTCCATAAAATGAAGACGTAATCTATAAATCTCAGCCACATGGGTAGATGTTTAGACCATGGGCTGCGTTCCTCTCCAAAAACCACTCTTTCCTCCCACCAACCCAGGAGCAAGTTGGCATAGGTGGGGGCACACGGGCTCCCCATTGCGGTGCCCCTGAGCTGGTGGAGGAAGTGGCCATTGAAGATAAAATAGTTATGCATGAGACAACATTTTAAAAGTTCCATGACAAATTCATTATGGGGTCCCAGATGTATGTCCCTAGTGGACAGAAAAAATCTCACTGCCTGCAGACCAAGATCATGTTTTATGGAGCTGTATAAGGTTTCCACATCGAAGGATGCAAAGATGGTATCTTCATCCATCGATATGCCATCCAGTTTCAGCAGGAGTTCCACAGTATCCCGTATATAGGAGGGGAGTGCTAGAACGAATGGGCATAAGATTTTGTCCAGATACACCACAGCGTTTTGAGTCACACTTCCCACTCCCGAAACAATGGGTCTCCCTTTAAGAGGGGAGATCCCCTTGTCTATCTTCGGGAGTGAGTAAAACGTTGGGATTACTGGAAGTTCTGGACACAGAAACGACGCCTCATTTTCATCAACCAGATGATTCTCCAGAGCCCTGGAGACAATTGCCTGGAGTTTATGTAAGAAACCCCCTGTTGGATTCCCTTCCAGTCTGCGGTAAGTTGCTTCATCATTCAGTATGTCATGACAAATCTTGACATTCTGATCCAAATCCAGGACAACCACATTACTCCCCTTATCAGTGAGTGTTTCCCAGGAATAGCAGCAAAGTGAAGGAGAAAATTCAAAATCTTAATTTTTTACTCTCTCATGTTCTTGTAGACCCAGTTTTTGAATTTTTGCAAGCTGTAAAAGGAGAGAAATCGCCCTAAAATTTGTAAACCAATTTCTCTCGAGTAAGGAAATATTTCATATGTGTATGTCAAGTTCTCTGTGGGTGCACTAGAGGGCTCAGAAGGGAAGGAGCGACAATGGGATTTTGACTGACCAATAGCAGAGATAGGAGCGGTTGTCACCCCTGCCACCTCACTCCTATCCCCTTCAGGGGGATTGTGGGTGTCTTGGACACCCCTGATCACCCCTTATTTTATGTGTCACCGGAGACCCGTATGACCCGGAATTGACCGACTATTTGCGATCGCCGACATGGTGGGTCTCGGGACCACCCTTGGCATTGTGTCGGGGGTGCCTGCTGAATGATTTCAGAAGGCATCACAGTCCGGTCTCCGCCCGGCGAGCAGTGGGGACCAGAGAACCGCAGGGCGTACCTGTACGCCCCGAGTCCTTTATGACTCGAGAACGCGGGCATACGGGTACACCCTGTGTCCTTTAGTGGTTAATGACCAGGCTCCTTTTTAAAAAATTTGACATGTCTTTCTTTAAATGGTAATAACTTCAAAATGCTTTTTCTGAGCGGAGTGATTCTGAGATTGTTTTTTCGTGACATCTTATACTTTAAGTGGTGCATTTTTTGTTTACACATGCAGCATGTTTTGTGGAAAAACTCCAAAATATTGTTTTCACTGTGCGGTAAAAGTGATGTTATATTTATTCTGTGGGTCGGTACGATTATGGCGATACCAATTTTACATAGCTTTTTATGTTCTTTTTCCTTTTTTAAGCAAAATTATTTTTTTCCCTTTTTTTGTGTTATCATTTGCTGAAAGCCGTAACTTTATTTCTCGTCCGACGCCATTGAGTGGGGGCTTATTTTTTGCGGGACAGGCTGTACTTTTTATTGGTACAATTTTTGAGATGCATGCTACCTTTTTGATCTCTATTATACTGCTATTTGCACCAAATTTTGTGCTCTTCTGTTGTTGTTTTTTTTACAGCATTCACTTTCTCATTACGGACTTGTCAATACCTAGTATGTATATGATTTAGTGTTTTCCTTTTTTGTTTTTATGATAATACAGGGCTTTTATTGGGAAAAAAAAGTGTTGGCAAATTTTGCTCTTTTTTGCTTTTTACAGCGTACGTCGCGCAGGAAAATTTACATTACAGCTTTATTGTAGACATCATTACGGACATGGCAATACCTAGTATGTATACAATTTGTGTTTTTTTTTAATGATAATACAGGACTTTTATTGGGAAAGGGGCATTTATTTTATTTTACGCTTAATACTTTTATTGAAGAACCTTTTATTATATTTTTTACAGGGTATACTATGCTGTAATACATTTTTATTGCAGCACAGTATGACCTGATGAGCTGCATACACTACAGCCTGTGCGATCCAGCCTCTGGCTGGATCTCACAGGCTTCTGTAGCAGGCAGACAGGAGGCCATGATCTGGCCTCTTGCAGCCATAGCAACCAACGGCGACCTGGCGGAACTGGCGTGATCGCGGCCCCCCTGCAGCTGTGTCCGGACTGCGTCCCGCCACCGATCTCTTCAGCTGCGTGCCTCAGAGCAGGAGATCATCAGGACATATGCATACGTCCCAGCGCGCGAACATGTCGGGTGCTGGGATGTATGCACATGTCCTATAACGGGAAGAAGTTAATAAGATGATTTTTGGGCTCTTACTGGTGTTATTAAAGGGGTACTCTGCCCCTAGACATCTTATCCCCTATCCAAAGGATAGGAGATAAGATGTCAGATCGCTGGGGTCCCGCTGCTGGGGACCCCGGGGATCGCCGCTGCAGCACCCCGCTATCATTACTGCGCAGAGCGAGATCGCTCTGCACGTAATGACGGGCAATACAGGGGCCGGAGCATTGTTACGTCACGGCTCCGCCCCTCGTGACGTCACGGCCCGCCCCCGTCAATACAAGTCTATGGGAGGGGGCGTAGCGGTCGTCACGCCCCCTGCCATAGACTTGCATTAAGGGGACGGGCCGTGATGTCATGAGGGGCGGAGCCATGACGTCACGCTGCTCCGGCCCCTGTATCGCCCGTCATTACGCACAGAGCGAACTCGCTCTGCGCAGTAATGATTGCGGGGTGCCGCAGCGGCGATCCCCGGGGTCCCCAGCAGCGGGACCACGGTGATCTAACATCTTATCCCCTATCCTTTGGATAGGGGATAAGATACCAGGGGCGGAGTACCCCTTTAAGCCCCTGAAAGCTCCTTCCATAGTGCACATCTATTATGCCCATTTAATAGTTACATAGTTTTATAAGGTTGGAAAAAAGAAAAAAGTCTATCAAGTTAAACAAAATCCTTACTATGTTGATCCAAAAGAAGTCAAAATGTATGTTACTTCTCTGCCCAAGCCTTTATGTGGTAGCTATGGGGGTATTAGAAGAAATACCTTTATCACCTTTGTGACGCCAGGGCACCATTATCCTATACACAGTCCGAGGTTGGAGGCAGCTTCTCCTGGGCCAGACACGGGGAGTGAATGGACACAACGATATCGGGTTACGGATAACTGTTACTGAGCTGGGTGCTGGTTGTATTACACAGACAGTTGGCTTTGGGTGAGAGGATGCAGCGTAACCCTTATAAGCCCTGTTGCCTTGCTGGGACTTGTGGTGCTTTCACCAAACAGATTTATACTGACATATGAGATGGGTAGATGAATCCTGGTAGCTGTGGTCCTGTCAAGGTACTGAAGCCTTCTCCGCCGGGGCATGAACTTCCACCCTGCAAGTGATCCTTGCAGAATGACCAGTGTGAATAAATTTGATCTGGGCCTTCCCTTGAGGTTTCTATGCACAGCACACCTGAACCAAACTGTTGCTCAGGAGCCACACTACTGTGAACACTAGAGTAACTCCTCCCCCCACTACATTATAAGGGTGAGAACTCAGGGGTTCCCATTGGCAGGCAGGGTCACATGTGGTTTACACTGCTCTCTCTTAACCTCTTGGGGATGAAGGGCGTACAGGTACGCTTTAGCATCCTGGTACTTAAGGACACAGGGCATACCTGTACGCCCATGGGAATTTTGGTCCCCGCCATGCGGCGGGCGGGGACGGGACCAGGATGCCTGCTGAAATCATTCAGCAGGCATCCCGTGCAAATGCCTGGGGGGGTCCTGAATGAATTTGCGATGATTCCGGGTCATACGGGTCACCGGTGACGCGGGAAATGGGTCCAAGACACCCCTGGTCCTTCTGAAGGGATAGGAGTTAGGTGGCAGGGGTGCCACCCCTCCTATCCCTGCTATTGGTGGGTCAGAAGCAACCAACCAATAGCAGATCGGGGGCAGGGTGGTTAAAGTTTGTTCCCCCGCTCTGCCCACCCACGGTAATCCGGGCAGAGCAGGGGGAACCGTAGGCGACGGAGGTCACCTACCATCGGCAGCGGGCGACGATCGGCAGCATGCGGGCGGCAATGACATGCTGCTCCCTGGTGCAGGCTACAGAAGCCTGTAAGTTGCCTAGCAACATCTGGAGGGCCACAGTTTGGAGATCACTCTGCAATGGTCTCTAAATTGTAGCCCTCCAGATGTTGCAAAACTGCAAATCCCAGCATGCCCAAACAGCTGTCTCGGCATGCTGGGAGTTGTAGTTGCGTACCTCCAGCTGTTGCATAACTATATCTCCCAGCATCAGTACATGCTGGGAGTTGTAGTTTTGCAACAGCTGGAGGCACACTGGTTGGAAAATACTGAGTTAGGTAACAGAACCTAACTGAAGGTTTTCAAACCAGTGTGCCTCCAGCTGTTGCAAAAGTACAACTCCCAGCATGCAGGGTCTGTCAGTGCATGATGGGAGTAGTAGTTTTGCAACAGCTGGAGGTTACCCCCCCCCCCCCCCCCCATGTGAATGTACAGGTTACATTCACACTGGTGAGTTTACATTGAGTTTCCTGCTTCAAGTTTGAGTTGCGGCAAATTTTCCGCCGTAGCGCAAACTCCTGGCGGGAAACTCACCGCAAACCACCGCCAGTGCAAATGTACTCTAAAAACACTACACTGCACTAACACATATTTAAGGGTAAAGCAGTACATATACACCCCCTTACACGGTCCCCCCAGTAAAATTGAAAACGTATCGTACGGCAGTGTTTCCAAAATGGAGCCTCCAGCTGTTGCAAAACAACACCTCCCAGCATTTCCGGACAGCTACTGACTGTCCAGGCATGCTGGGAGTTTAGAAACAGCTGGAGGCACCCTGTTTGGCAATCACTGGTGTAGAATACCCCTATGTCCACCCCTATGCAATCCCTAATTTAGTCCTCAAATGCGCATGGCGCTTTCTCACTTCGGAGCCCTGTCGTATTTCAAGGAAACAGTTTAGGGCCACATATGGGGTATTTCCGTACTCGGAAGAAATTGCACTACAAATTTTAGGGGGCTTTTTCTCCTTTTACCCCTTAAGAAAAGGAAAAGTTGGGGGCTACACCAGCCTGTTAGTGTAAAAAAAATGAACATGCTGGTGTTGCCCCATACTTTTTATTTTCACTAGAGGTAAAAGGAAAAAAAGACCCCCAAAATTTGTAATGCAATTTCTCCGGAGTACGGAAATACCCCATATGTGGGCGTAAAATCCTCTGCGGGCGCACAACAAGGCTCAGGAGTGAGAGCGCGCTATGTACAGTTGAGGCCTAAATTGGTGATTTGCACAGGGGTGGCTGATTTTACAGCGGTTCTGACATAAACGCAAAAAAATAAATACCCACGTGTGACCTCATTTTGGAAACTACACCCTTCACGGAATGTACCAAGGGGTATAGTGAGCCTTAACACCCCACATGTGTTTGACGAATTTTCGTTAAAGTTGGATGGGGAAAAAAAAAATGTTCACTAAAATGCTGGTGTTACCCTAAATTTTTCATTTTCACAAGGGAAAATAGGAAAAAAGCCCCCAAAATGGTTAACCCCATTTCTTCTGAGTAAGAGCATACTCCATATGTGGATGTAAAGTGCTCTGCGGGTGCACTAAAATGCCCAGAAGAGAAGGAGCGCCATTGGGAGAGAAAATTTGTCCGGAATTGATGGCCACGTGTGCTTACAAAGCCCCCATAGTGCCAGAACAATTGACCCCCCACATGTGACCCCATTTTGGAAACTACACCCCTCACGGAATGTAATAAGGGGTGCAATGAGCATTTACACCCCACAGGTGTCTGACAGATTTTTGGAACAGTGGTCCGTGAAAATTGTAAATGTAATCTGTCTAACACCAGTGGGGTGTAAATGCTCACTGCACCCCTTATTAAATTCTGTTAGGTGTGTAGTAATGGGGTCACATGTGGGGGGGGGGTCTACTGTTCTGGCACCATGGGGGGGGGGGGCTATGTAAATGCACATGGCCCCTGACTTCCATTCCAAACAAATTCTCTCTCCAAAAGCTCAATGGCGCTCCTCCTGAGCATTGTAGTGCACCAGCAGAGCACTTGACGTCCACACGTGGGGTATTTCCAATTTAGCATTTTCTCCTATTACCCCTTGTAAAAATTTAAAATTTTGGGAAAAACCAGCATTTAGTGAAAAAGTTGTCAAACACCTGTGAGGTGTTCAGGCTCACTGTACCCCGTGATACGTTCCTTTAGGGGTGTAGTTTCCAAAATAGTAGGCCATGTGATTGTTGGGGGGCATTTTCTCCCATTACCCTTTGTAAAAATGGTAAATTTGGGAAAGAACTGCACTTTAGTGACATTTTTTTTTATTTACACATCAGACTTTAACGAAAAGTCGTCAAACACCTGTGGGGTGTTAAGGCTCACTGGACCCCTTGTTACGTGCCTTGAGGGGTGTAGCTTCCAAAATAGTATGCCATGTCAGGTGTTTTTTGCTGTACTGGCACCATAGGGGTTTCCTAAGTGTGACATGCCCCTCAAAAACCATTTCAGAAAAACTCACTCTCCAAAATCCCATTGTCGTTCCTTCCCTTCTGAGCCCTCTGCTGCGCCCGCCGAACACTTCACATACACATATGAGGTATTTCCTTACATGAGAGAAATTGGTTTACAAATTTTGGAGAGCTTTTTCTCCTATTACCCCTTGTAAAAATTCAAAAACTGGATTTACATGTGAGTGTAAAAAATGAAGATTTTGAATTTTCTCCTTCACTTTGCTGCTATTCCTGTGAAACACCTAAAGGGTTAACAAACTTTCTGAATGTCATTTTGAATACTTTGAGGGGTGCAGTTTTTATAATGGGGTTCATTCATGGGGTATTTCTAATATGAAGCCCCTTTTTAAATTCACTTCAAAACTGAACTTGTCCCTGAAAAATTCTGTTTTTGAAAATTTTGTGAAGAATTTGAAAATTGCTGCTGATCTTTGAAGCCCTCTGATGTCTTCCAAAAGTAAAAACATGTCAACTTTATGATGCAAACCTAAAGTAGACATATTGTATGTGTGAATCAATATATAATTCCGTATATACTCGAGTATAAGCCGAGTTTTTCAGCACGATTTTTCGTGCTGAAAACACCCCCCTCGGCTTATACTCGAGTGAACTCCCCCACCCGCAGTGGTCTTCAACCTGCGGACTTCCAGAGGTTTCAAAACTACATCTCCCAGCAAGCCCGGGCAGCCATCGGCTGTCCGGGCTTGCTGGGAGTTGTAGTTTTGAAACCTCCGGAGGTCCGCAGGTTGAAGACCACTGCGGCCTTCAACATCATCCAGCCCCCTCTCACCCCCTTTAGTTCTGAGTACTCACCTCCGCTCGGCGCTGGTCCGGTCCTGCAGGACTGTCCGGAGAGGAGGTGGTCCGGTGGGATACTGGTTCCGGGCTGCTATCTTCACCGGGGAGGCCTCTCCTAAGCGCTTCGGGCCCGGCCTCAGAATAGTCACGTTGCCGTGACAACGACGCAGAGGTGCGTTCATTGCCAACGTACTTCTGCGTTATTGTCAAGGCAACGCCTCTATTCCGGGCCGGAAGCGCGGAGAAGAGGCGCCCCCGGTGAAGATAGCAGCCCGGACCACCTCCTCACCGGACCACCTCCTCTCCGGACAGCCCTGCAGGACCGGACCAGCGCCGAGCGGAGGTGAGTACTCAGAACTAAAGGGGGTGAGAGGGGGCTGGATGATGTTGAAGGCCGCAGTGGTCTTCAACCTGCGGACCTCCGGAGGTTTCAAAACTACAACTCCCAGCAAGCCCGGACAGCGGATGGCTGCCCGGGCTTGCTGGGAGTTGTAGTTTTGAAACCTCTGGAGGTCCGCAGGTTGAAGACCACTGAGGGCGAATGATGAGAAGAGGATGATGAAGGGGGGGGGGGATGATGAAGGGGGGTGGGGATGATGAAGGGGGGGGTGTGGGATGATTACAAGGGGATGATGAAGGGGGGATGTGTGGGATGATAAGGGGATGATGAAGGGGGGATGTGCGGGATGATAAGGGGATGATGAAGGGGGGATGTGTGGGATGATGACAAGGGGATGATGAAGGGGGGATGTGTGGGATGATAAGGGGATGATGAAGGGGGGATGTGTGGGATGATGACAAGGGGATGATGATGAGGATGTTAATGACGGGTCTGGATGATGACAGGGGGGGATGAGGTATTTCCCACCCTAGGCTTATACTCGAGTCAATAACTTTTCCTGGGATTTTGGGTTGAAATTAGGGGTCTCGGCTTATACTCGGGTCGGCTTATACTCGAGTATATACGGTACTTGAAATGTCTGTTTTCCTTGCAAGCAGAGAGCTTCAAATTTAGAAAAATTTTAAATTTTAAATTTTTTTCATAAAATTTTGGAATTGTTCACCAAGAAATGATGCAAGAATCGACAAAAATTTACCACTTACCAGGTCAGCGCCTATTCAACATCCCCCCACCCCAAAACATGAAATATTGTGCACACAGTGCTAGACAAACAATTAGCTTATCAGATCAGTCACTATCATAGATATTTTTAAGTGATTTATTCCTGCTAGGAAGCACAGGGAGCCAACACCTCCGTGCAGATTTGTGCAGGAACATCTCACCTGGAGGATGGCATCTATTTAACGAGTAACACCCATTGGGAACATCTCACCTGGAGGATGGCATCTATTTAACGAGTAACGCCCATTGGGAACATCTCACCTGGAGGATGGCATCTATTTAACGAGTAACACCCATTGGGAACATCTCACCTGGAGGATGGCATCTATTTAACGAGTAACACCCATTGGGAACATCTCACCTGGAGGATGGCATCTATTTAACGAGTAACACCCATTGGGAACATCTCACCTGGAGGATGGCATCTATTTAACGAGTAACACCCATTGGGAACATCTCACCTGGAGGATGGCATCTATTTAACGAGTAACACCCATTGGGAACATCTCACCTGGAGGATGGCATCTATTTAACGAGTAACACCCATTGGGAACATCTCACCTGGAGGATGGCATCTATTTAACGAGTAACACCCATTGGGAACATTTCACCTGGAGGATGGCATCTATTTAACGAGTAACACCCATTGGGAACATCTCACCTGGAGGATGGCATCTATTTAACGAGTAACACCCATTGGGAACATCTCACCTGGAGGATGGCATCTATTTAACGAGTAACACCCATTGGGAACATCTCACCTGGAGGATGGCATCTATTTAACGAGTAACACCCATTGGGAACATCTCACCTGGAGGATGGCATCTATTTAACGAGTAACACCCATTGGGAACATCTCACCAGGAGGATGGCATCTATTTAACGAGTAACACCCATTGGGAACATCTCACCTGGAGGATGGCATCTATTTAACGAGTAACACCCATTAGGAACATCTCACCTGGAGGATGGCATCTATTTAACGAGTAACACCCATTGGGAACATCTCACCAGGAGGATGGCATCTATTTAACGAGTAACACCCATTGGGAACATCTCACCTGGAGGATGGCATCTATTTAACGAGTAACACCCATTGGCGTGAAAATCGCTGCTATTGTCCAGGTAAGAGGCTCTTGCACAATCTGCCATGCAAGAATCTTCATGGAGGTGTTGGTTGTCTGTATTTCCTAGCAGGAATAGGTCATTTGAAAAGATTTTTAACAAGGCCTCTACAAAATGAAAGAAGCAATCTGATTGGTTGCTATGGGCAACTTGTAAACTTGCTAGAGAAAAGAACACTGCTTAGACTGAATAGGCTGGCGCTGCTGCTGCTGCTGCTGATTATAATGGCAAGCTGAAAGACTAAAAAGAAGGGAGACTGGCACTGTGTATATTTTTTACATGGAACAGCTGCTCAGACATTTGTGTGGTAATATATAAAAGGGGGCATATATTTACCTCTCAGGCATAGTGTGGATCCTCAGGATGCATGCATCCAATGTTATACAGAGCCTACATTATCTAGGCACTGTCTCTATAACTGGTCTCTATGCTGTTAGAGACAGAATTCCCCTAACAGGCAGTGGACAGCAGATTTCAGAGTCACCTAGTGACCTAAATTTGAAAGCTTTTTCTGGGGTAATTTTTCTGTGGTAGGAAGTCATATTTTGTATATAATGTGAATTGCAGTTAGTCTTATAGGCTATCAAATAGGGGAAAATGTTTGACACAGCAGTTACTTTGTAATATATCTTGTTGTGTAGTTTACTTGCTGCAGTATTGTTTTCCAGGAATTTGTCTTGGACATAACTATATAACATCAAACCCAAGCAGGTAACTATGAATCTAAACACTTTTATGAGGAGGGAAAGTATGCTGCTAGATCAGAGCCAGTAATGTCTGAATAATATATCAATGATCTTTGCTTCCTTGAGTCCCTATAAATATTGTACAACGTCTTTTAGTCTTCTAAATGAAAAATCTGATTTTAGATTTGATTAGGTTGGAGGGAATGTAAATAGGATTTGCCTCTGTGTAATTGCTATTATAGTTATTCAGTGATGTATAACATAAAAAGGAACCTGAAACCTAGACATTCTTAAATAAAAAAATTAAAAAAATGAACGTAAATACCTATTACCTGCCAGCAATCTCCTGGAACAAGGTGTAGACAACATTAATATAGATTTAACTGTAAGCAACATAAAAAAACAAACTTTTCAAATGCATTTCTTTATTTTTATAGAGTTCAGAGCTTTCCAGTTGACAATTTTGCTGACTTCAGAGATATGAACCACCATTCATTTGACTGGAGCCGTGCTGTAGTTTCCTGCACAGCCTGGGGGTTGGGAAATTAAAATATCTTTTTATATCTTTAGTGACCAGAGTATTATTAGTAGTTATTACAAGTTGTAAAGCAGGTTACATGCATACTCATGTATACATTTAGCTGACCAGGCCAACTATCATTACCCTTAAAGGGGTACTCCGGTGAAAACCTTTTTTTTTATTTATTTTTTTAAATCAACTGGTGCCAGAAAGTTAAACAGATTTGTAAATTATGAATTCGGATAGAAAACAGACATGGTGCACATCTACAATCTTGTATAATGATCTGATTGCTTCTCAGCATAATATCAAAAACTAACAGGTTGTTAGTATACATTTTTGATCAAAAAGTACAAGCCCACTCGCCATGTCAAGGCCACCTATTCAGAGTGGGTCCCTCATGTCCCTAGCATAAAATGGCGCAGCACTGGGCGGCGACCACCACCGCCGCGACACCAGTGCCCATGGGGGGGGGGGGAAACGACCCACTGGCAGAGTGGCCCCAATGCCACTCAAACCAGTCTATGGGCCGCACCCGCCTGCAGACACAGCACCACGGCAGCAACGGACGCCGCCCAGCACCACACCAGTGTGAACAAGGTGTAATAGCTCACTTACCATGCTCTCCCAGTCAGACTGGGAGGCTGCTAGGAATGAAATGGCCCTTGTGTAGCTGATTACTTCCTATATAGGGTTGGGCTGAGGGGGTGGGGAAGAGTGTAGCACATGTTCAAACAAAAAAAAAAAAAAAGGAGGGGATAGAAATCACAGTGTGAATTCGGGTAGAAAACAGACATGGTGCACATCTACAATCTTGTATGATGATCTGATTGCTTCTCAGCATAATATCAAAAACTAACAGGTTGTTAGTATACATTTTTGATACATTTGATACATTTTTTATTTTGAAAAAAATAAGATTTGTAAATTACTTCTATTAAAAAAATCTTAATCCTTCCTGTACTTATAAGTTGCTGAATACTACAGCGGAAATTATTTTCTTTTTGAAACACAGAACTGTCTGCTGACATCACGAGCACAGTGCTCTCTGCTGACATCTCTGTCCATTTTAGGAACTGTTCAGAACAGCATATGTTTGCTATGGGGATTTCCTTTTTACCCTGGACGGTTCCTAAAAATGGACAGAGATGTCAGCAGAGAGCACTGTGCTTGTGATTCAGCAGACAGCTCTGTGTTTCAAACGGAAAATAATTTCCACTGTAGTATTTGGCAGCTAATAAGTACAGGAAGGATTAAGATTTTTTACTAGAAGAAATTTACAAATCTGTTTAACTTTCTGGCACCAGTTGATTTAAAAAAAATAAAAAAGTTTTTCACCGGAGTACCCCTTTAAGATGTTGCACATGCTTAATAAGTTTGAAGCGTATTTACCAGAATACTTTCTGTAGTTAATAAGGCCAGAGAGGGTACAACAACTGACAATGTGTACTCACGTTCCCGGTTCCCTAGCTGGTGCCATTCCAAGAAAGCTTGATTCTGCTGCACAGTAGTTCTGTGCCCCAGCATTTCCCCGTGTCAGGTGTATTATTATTTAAAATATTTTAAAGCATTTTTTATGTTTTAATCTGCCTAAAACTCACATTCAAGCAGTGCAAAAACAATGCAAAAATAATAGAGCAAGGCGTGCAGCAGGCCTCTCCCCTGTCAGATGATGCCGCTTCCTGTGGCTGAGCATGATAGGGGACGGGCGGCTTCCGGTGCTCTGAGTGTGCGGGAGCGTGGCACAACATGAGCTACGATAACTGGCGTAACACTCATAATAACACGCCATAATTATGTGCTTTCCCCCATAAATACCACTAAAACTTCCCTAGAAAGCTAGGCGAAATGCGTCAGAATGTGAGGTGAGGGAACATCTTGGAGACAGCCTTCCACACTGTTGGTGGGAATTGATTTGGTGTACATCTGTGTTTGATGCCTTGCTCTGTTATCATTATTATTAGAGATGAGCGAAGTTACAGTGATTCGATTTGGCACGAACTTCTCGGCTCGGCAGCACGGAGCACCTGAAAGCTGAACTAATTTAGGCAGGCTAAAGTCAGCAACTGCCGAGCCGAGAAGTTCGTGATGAATCGAATCACTGTAACTTCGCTCATCTCTAATTATTATATTGCCACTTTATCGTGGTTATTAGAATCATGTTAATGTATTATATAACATCTGTGGCCATAGTCTGGTGTATTTATTGTTATTAGTGGGTCTGACCTTATTACCACTATTTGGGCATTGTTAATCATTACTGCCTATGTTGCACAGAGCACTTTATTGTATATAATTGACTAATTGTTACCAGCTAACACACAGATCATTACTATTTATTTTACCAAGTGCTGTTTTCCTATACCATGGATATTTTGGATGTTCCCCTACCAGTCCACATTGTATTAATCTGTCTTGTGTGTATATGTGTTATTTTAGGGTGGGTTTCCAATCGTGTTGCAATTCATTCTGCATTTTTTTTCAATAAAGTATTATTAATTGTTCATTACCGTATTTGTGATTATTAAAGATATATATTGGCAAGATTTTGTGGACAATTTGTTGTTGTGTATGACTTGTCAGATAATCCGTCGGGTCATTAACCTTGATCCCGCATTTTCATGTAGGTTTATTGCATTATTATTTAAAAATGCATTAAAACATTTGAATGTTTTAATTTGCCTAAAACTCACATTCATACAGTGCAAAAATAATGTTAAAATAATAGATCAAGGCATGCAAAGTTCACAAATGTGTTGAGTGTTGCACACCCCAAATGACATTTATAGGAGTCAAGGGAGATGTTTTGCGCACACTCATATATAGCCTTGTCCATTAGTCATCTCTTGTCCTTGACTCATGGACAATAGTGAAGCTGCTGCAGGACTCATTTAAAGAAGCATTTTACCAAAGCTCTTTAATTTTAATCATTAACAACACGTTAAAAGTTTTTTGATCTTACAGTGCTCATTTAAGAAACAACATTTGGACAATTTGGAGAAGACATCCAAGGATTCCATACTCAGCAGATAAAGATACGGCAGACTTCATTCACTGAGAAGCAAGGTGGATGCTGGTCGCCAATTAAAAATATTGGACAAATTCAAAGTGTACCTTTAAACTTGCCCAATATTTTTAAATAGGCATTCTAGACGGTTTGTGTCCAAATAGACAAAAATAAGGGTCACAAGGAAATATAAATTGAATACTCTACTCCTTGACCAACGAGTCCTAAAAGAAAAAAAGGAGGTTGTGGGGCTCACACTGTGCTGATATATACCGAGGTTTCTGTGTTAAACGTAACCCTACGTGTCAGGGAGAAAGAAAGTAAATTGGTATATACAGACCTCTAGGTATGTATAATCTGATGTATAGAAGGGTATATATTAAAAGCTGGGTATATATTAATAGAAATGTAGACCTCAAGGTGTATGCTTAATGAGGTAGGAGTGTATGTGCAATAAAATACTACAGACTAGTAGTATACGAATATAATTAATTAGAGTAGTCCTAGCAGGGCCCTTGCTATGGATCTACTAAAACAATTTAAAACAATTAGTGCAGAAAATAAAATAAAAATATTAATAAAATATGACAGTCACCAAATGTTCATTTGTATATAGTTCTTTGGAGGTTTTGTAATCCACAGAGGCACTCTTGTCAAAAATAGTGTCAATTATAGTTTAAGTACTTCTGTATTAGTGTTGCAGAAACTGATACAGATGATAGCAAACAGTAGCAAATGAATTCTGGTGCTTCTGCACTACTCACCGCTCCGCTAAGGGCAGGAAACCTGGGATGGAAGCCCCTGGTACGCTGGGCTCCGTAGCGCAGACTGGCTCGGCTTGGCGGCCGGCTCAGTGTGGATGTCTGCGTGATCTGTCCAAGGATTTCCCGATTCTGCAGGCGGTGAACATGCGGTGTGTGGCTGGTGAATGGATGCAGGTGCGAGTGGTGATGCTGAGAGCAGCGTCCTCGTGTTACAGAACGCACGTATGAACAGTGGTCCCAAAAGCAAGGGGTTCCAGCTGTTGCAACTAGTAGAGATGGTATTAGACTTCCAATGGTGATCTGTATGTTGGGGGTAGGTAAGCTAGACGCGTTTCGGGGGTCACCCCTTTTTCAATAGCTATAGTATACCCCATGTAACTTCAGGGTTTGTATAGTCCATGTTACTTTAATTGGCTGCATTTTGAAGTTCGTTACAAACTGTGGACTGGGTTGTTGGTGATTTATAAAACATGGACTGGATTATACACAACTTAAATATAGTACATTGGAAAAATTCAAATACTACCAGTCAATGGGTGAATATAAAAATATAAGTGAAAATAGAAAAAGTTATGTGGGTATAAATAATTTATATGTAGAAATTGGGATGTAAATAAATAAATAAATAATATGTAAATGAAAATAGAATAAGTAGAATAAAACAGAATAGAAAATAGAAATGGAAATGAAAATATAAAAATAAATATAAAAATATAATTTATTTACATAGTATTTACAGTTGCTGGTAGTTCAGTGGAGCTCATCGGACCCCAGCAACATGATCGTGGTGGTCCGATGAGCTAAAATGGCAGAGGAGGGTCCCCTTACCTGCCCCCTGCTACTCATCACGGGACACTGATGCAGCCTGTGGAGATTGTAAAAGCCACTAGAAGAAATTTAAAGCATAACTGTAATTTAAATAAACAAATTTGTAGTGGGTCTCGGAACTGACACCTGGTACAATCTAAACTTTTGATATGTCTGGAGAACTTGTCAAAAGTTTATGTAAATGACAATTATGCTTTCAATTTCTTACAGTAGTTTTGAAAAATTAAAGCTTCTCTGTGATTGGTTGATGTGTGTAGCAAAGACAGTTTTTCTTTTATGCAGTTCATAAATGTACAAAAATATTTATTATTTGACACCTGTTTCTTCCTTTTAAGTGATAGCCCTTAAAATATATAATTTTAATATAACACTTTTACAAGCTTGTCATGTATTTAGCTACTAGAAGATAGAAATTGCCCACAGACTTCTAGCAGAGTTTATTTATTTGTTTATTCAAGTTTGTTCCTGAGTTATAGTCGTATTTTGCTGCATCAGAGCCACTCCGTATAAATCAAATGCATAATCCACTTGAAAGTCCCTCTTATAATAAGAGAATAATACGGATGATTTGTTCAAGCACCTGCATATGGCCTTGGTGGATTTCTTGATGCTAAAGGGGAATTTAATCTGTGTTTACACTGCCTTTTCTTTCATTCTCCATACATTGTGCATTTGCATGTTTTTCAGCATGAGTCTGGTTGTCTCTTGTAGTGATTGGCCATATACACAAATATACTGCCATATACTGCAGTAGATAACTTGGCTCATTTATGCAAAAAATCCACCATTACTGCATGTTGGCTGTGCTTTAATTTTTTAATTAATGGTTTATATTGTATACATTTTGGTTTAATCCTGCTGTGCCAACCCTGAGAAAAACCAATCTGTCATTCAATGGTGCAACTGGGATATTCTCCATTAAGATGTTATCCATAATATTGCCAGTACCATTCACAACATGAACCAGACATCGGAAACGTGGAGCATTAATGCATGGCTAAAATATCGGTTGTAAGGTACAGAGTCAGGCTTTTAAGATTTAGATTGTGGTACAACTTTTATAATTATTATTACCTAAATGAAAGCGGGCAGCAGCTCTATTGGCGAAGAAATCTCTTTGGCTGGGTTCACACTACGGTTTGTAATTACGGTTTCCGCATACGACTGGGAGGAGGGGTTGGCGGTGCTTAATCGCGGCGCCCGCACTCAGCCGTATTCAGGAACCGTAGTTAATGTATGTCTATGAGCCCACCGGAGTGAACCGCAGCCTCCGGTCGGCTGCTTTTTTGGCCGTATGTGGTTTCCCGACCGCAGGCAAAAACGTGGTCGACCACGTTTTTGCCTGCGGTCGGGAAACCGCATACGGCCGAAAAAGCAGCCGACCGGAGGCTGCGGTTCACTCCAGTCGGCTCATAGACATACATTAAATACGATTCCCGAATACGGCTGAGTCCGGGCGCTGCTATTAAGCCCCGCCCACCCCTCCTCGCAGCCGTATACGGGAACCGTAATTACAAACCGTAGTGTGAACCCAGCCTTACAAGGTTGGAGAGGCTTGTAGAGAGTATTTTGGGGGGGGGGGGGGGGGGAGGGGAGGAGGAGTGATATGCTAATACCTCTGTCCCTGTCAACAGCACTAGATTTATTAAGGCACTGATATTTCAATAAATTCTGCTCCTCTGTGGCAGCCTTGGAAATGTATGCCCTCTCTGATAGATTTCCACTACAATTTACCTGAATAAATCATAGAAAATGCAATTGGTGTGCAAGATCCCATGCTTTTGCACTAAGCCTCGTCTGCTTTTTAATGGGGATGTAAGCAGTATGTAAACCACAAAGAATTGGGTTTGCTCAAAAATGTGGGCCAATTTAATGTCTGAAAGCAGACATCAGTGACTGAATATCCCCAGTGTTGTTTTCTAAATGCACATACCGTATATACTCGAGTATAAGCCGAGTTTTTCAGCACGATTTTTAGTGCTGAAAACCGCCCCCTCGGCTTATACTCGAGTGAACTCTCCGCCTGTCAATCCCTTCTCAGTGGTCTTCAACCTGCGGACCTCCAGATGTTGCAAAACTACAACTCCCGATGGCTGTCCAGGCATGCTGGTAGTTGTAGTTTTGAAACATCTGGAGGTCCGCAGGTTGAAGACCACTGTGGCATTCGTTATCATCCAGACCCCCCTTTAGTTTTCTACTCCCCTCCCCTCGGTGGGAAGGAAGGGACGGAAGTGTGATGTCCCTGCACATAAACGTCCCTGTGCGTCGTCGTCAAGGCAACGTCACTAGTCCAGGGCCAGCCTGGAGCGGAGAAGAGAGCCTCCCGGTGAAGATGGACAGCCCGGAACGACTAAGCCTCCCCACCGGACAGTCCTTGCAGCATAGATGGCCCGGACCAGCTCACCCTTCTTTCCCACCTAGGGGGAGGTGAGTAGAAAACTAAAGGGGGTTCTGGATGATGACGAAGGCCGCAGTGGTCTTCAACCTGCGGACCTCCAGATGTTTCAAAACTACAACTCCCAGCTGGGAGTTGTAATTTTGCAACATCTGGAGGTCTGCAGGTTGAAGACCACTGATGAAGGGATTGACAAGCGGTGATGATGAAGGGGGGATGATGACAGGGTGATGATGACGGGGGTGTTAATGACGGTGGTCTGGATGATGACAGGGGGGGGATGATGTATTTCCCACCATAGGCTTATAGTCGAGTCAATAACTTTTCCTGGGTTTTTGGGGTGAAATTAGGGGCCTCGGCTTATTTTTGTGTGGGCTTATACTCGAGTATATATGGTACTTAATAATCTACATAAATCTACATAAATGTTTACGTAAAAGCATTAGGACCTTTTAGTTGGATGTCTTACCCATTGAAAAAGGGACCATTTAGTCTTCAATAAAATTACTTATTCAGCCCAAGCAGAACTTTTCAGGACCAGTACAGCTCTTTGTCTGGCAGTGTATTAAATATTCTAACATGTCCACGTTCTGTAAATGTTTTAACCCCTTAAGGACACATGACGTTCTCATACTTCTCCATTTCCGAGTCCTTAACCTGTTGGGGACGAAGGGCGTATGCATACGCCCTTGCGTCCTGGTACTTAAGGACGAAGGGCGTATCCATACGCCCCTGGGAATTTCGGCCGCGCGCCGGGCGGGGACCGGGCCGGGGTGACTGCTGATATCTATCAGCAGGCACCCCGTGCAAATGCCCAGGGGGGTCATTAGACCCCCCCATGTCGGCGATCGGCGCAAATCGCAAGTGAATTCACACTTGCGATTTGCGCCGATTCCGGGTCATTACGGGTCTATGGTGACCCGGTGACCCGGAATAGAAGGGGGATCGCGGGTGTCTAAGACACCCACGATCCCCCTAAAGCGATAGGAGTGAGGTGGCATGGGTGCCACCCCTCCTATCTCTGCTATTGGTGGTCTAGACGCGACCACCAATAGCAGATCAGGGGCGGAGGGGTTTACTTTCGTTTTCCCCATCCTGCCCTCCCACAATAGGCGGGGCAGAACGGGGAAAACGAAGAGGAGCGGCGCCGGAGTCCACTTACCCCTCCAGAGGCAGCGGAGCGACGGGGATCGGCGGTGGCGACTGAGATCTGCGGCGGCGTGCGGCAGAAGAGGACGGCTCCCGGATGCGACGGAAGCCGGTGAGTAGTTGCATAGCAACATCTAGAGGGCTACAGTCTGAGACCACTATAGTGGTCTCTAGACTGTAGCCCTCCAGATGTTGCAAAACTACAACTCCCAGCATGCCCAGACAGCTGTTTGCTGTGTGGGCATGCTGGAATTTGTAGTTTTGCAACAGCTGGAGGTCTGCAGTTTAGAGACCACTGCACAGTGATCTCTATACTGCCCTCTAGATCTTGCAAAACTACAACTCCCAGCATGCCCACACAGCTTTTTGCTGTCTGGGCATGCTGGGAGTTGTAGTTTTGCAACATCTGGAGGTCCACAGTTTGGAGATCACTGTTCAGTGGTCTCTAAATTGTAGCTCTCCAGATGTTGCAAAACTACAAATTCCAGCATGCCCACACAGCAAACAGCTGTCTTGGTATGCTGGGAGTTGTAGTTGCGTACCTCCAGCTGTTGCATAACTACATCTCCCAGCATGCCCTTCTGTGATCAGACATGCTGGGAATTGTAGTTTTGCAACAGCTGGAGGCACACTGGTTGGAAAATACTGAGTTAGGTAACAGAACCCAACTCAGTATTTTCCAACCAGTGTGCCTCCAGCTATTTCAAAACTACAACTCCCAGCATGTACTGACAGACCGGGCATGCTGGGAGTTGTAGTTTTGCAACAGCTGGAGGCTCACTGGTTGGAAAATACTGAGTTAGGTAACAGAACCTAACTGAAGGTTTTCAAACCAGTGTGCCTCCAGCTGTTGCAAAACTACAACTCCCAGCATGTACTGACAGACCATGCATGCTGGGAGTTGTAGTTTTGCAACAGCTGGAGGCTCACTGGTTGGAAAATACTAAGTTAGGTAACAGAACCTAACTGAAGGTTTTCCAACCAGTGTGCCTCCAGCTGTTGCAAAACTACAACTCCCAGCATGTACTGACAGACCGTGCATGCTGGGAGTTGTAGTTTTGAAACAGCTGGAGGTTTGCCCCCCCCCCCCCCCATGTGAACGTACAGGGTACATTCACACGGGACGGTTTACAGCAAGTTTCCTGCTTCAAGTATGAGCTGCGGCAAATTTTTCGCCGCAGCGCAAATTCCTAGCAGGAAACTCACCGTAACCCGCCAGTGTGAATGTACCCTAAAAACACTACACTACACTACCACCTAATAAAGAGTAAAACACTACATATACACCCCCTTACACTGTCCCCCCCAATAAAAAACGTATTGTACAGCAGTGTTTCCAAAACGGAGCCTCCAGCTGTTGCAAAACAACAACTCCCAGCATTTCCGGACAGCCACTGATTGTCCAGGCATGCTGGGAGTTTAGCAACAGCTGGAGGCACCCTGTTTGGGAATCACTGGCGTAGAATACCCCTATGTCCACCCCTGTGCAATCCCTAATTTAGTCCTCAAATGCGCATGTGCTCTCTCACTTTGGAGCCCTGTCGTATTTCAAGGAAACAGTTTAGGGCCACATATGGGGTATTTCCGTACTCGGGAGAAATTGCACTACAATTTTTGGGGGGCTTTTTCTCCTTTTACCCCTTATGAAAAGGAAAAGTTGGGGTCTACACCAGCCTGTTAGTGTAAAAAAAAAAATTTTTTACACTAACATGCTGGTGTTGCCCTTTACTTTTTATTTTCACAAGAGATAAAAGGAAAAAAAGACCCCCAAAATTTATAACGCAATTTCAGCTGAGTACGGAAATACCCCATATGTGGGCGTAAAATGCTCTGCGGGCGCATAACAAGGCTCAGGAGTGAGAGCGCACCATGTACATTTGAGGCCGAAATTGGTGATTTGCACAGGGGTGGCTGATTTTACAGCGGTTCTGACATAAATGCAAAATAATAAATACCCACATGTGACCCCATTTTGGAAACTACACCCCTCACGGAATGTAATAAGGGGTACAGTGAGCATTTACCCCCCACAGAGCTCTGAGAGATTTTTGGAACAGTGGTCTGTGAAAATGAAAAATTTAATTTTTTTGTTTGCACAGCCCACTGTTCCAAAGATCTGTCAAACGCCAGTGGGGTGTAAATGCTCACTGCACCCCTTATTACATTCCGTGAGGGGTGTAGTTTCCAAAATGGGGTCACATGTGGGGGGGTCCCCTGTTCTGGCACCACGGGGGGCTTTGTAAATGCACATGGCCCCCGACTTCCATTCCAAACAAATTATCTCTCTAAAAGCTCAATGGTGCTCCTTCTCTTCTGAACATTGTAGTTCGCTCGCAGTGCACTTGACGTCCACATATGGGGTATTTCCATACTCAGAAGAAATGGGGTTACAAATTTTGGGGGGAATTTTCTCCTATTACCCTTTGTAAAAAAGTAAAATTTGGGGAAAAACCAGCATTTTAGTGGAAAAATTTTTTTTTTTTCATTTACACATCCGACTTTAACAAAAAGTTGTCAAACACCTGTGGGGTGTTAAGGCTCACCGTACCCCTTGTTACGTTCCTTGAGGGGTGTCGTTTCCATAATAGTGTGCGATGTGTTTTTTTTTGCTGTCCTGGCACCATAGGGGCTTCCTAAATGGGACATGCCCCCCAAAAACCATTTCAGAAAAACTCACTCTCCTAAATCCCATTGTTGCTCCTTCGCTTCTGAGCCCTCTAGTGCACCCGCCGAACACTTGACATACACATATGAGGTATTTTCTTACTCAAGAGAAATTGGGTTCCAAATTTTGAGAGGATTTTTTTCCTTTTACCCCTTGTAAAAATTCAAAAACTGGGTCTACAAGAACATGCCAGTGTAAAAAATGAAGATTTTGAATTTTCTCCTTCACTTTGCTGCTATTCCTGTGAAACACCTAAAGGGTTAATACACTTACTGATTGTCATTTTGAATACTTTGAGGGGTGCAGTTTTTATAATGGGGTCATTTATCGGGTATTTCTAACCAGAAGACCCTTCAGATCCACTTCAAACCTGAACTGGTCCCTGAAAAATTCCGATTTTGAAAATTTTGCGAAAAATTGGAAAATTGCTGCTGAACTTTGAAGCCCCCTGATGTCTTCCAAAAGTAAAAACTCGTCAATTTTATGATGCAAACATAAAGTAGATATATTGTATATGGGAATCAATACATAATTTATTTGGAATATCCATATTCCTTATAAGTAGAGAGCTTCAAAGTTAGAAAAATGCAAAATTTTCTAATTTTTCATGAAATTTTTGCATTTTTCACCTAGAAAGGATGCAAGTATCGCCGAAAATTTGCCACTAACATAAAGTAGAATATGTCACGAAAAAACAATCTCGGAATCAAATTTATAAGTAAAAGCATTCCAGAGTTATTCATGCTTAAAGTGACAGTGGTCAGATTTGCAAAAAATGCTCCCGTCCTTAGGGTCATAATGGGCTCCGTTCCCAAGGGGTTAAGGACACATGACGTATGAGAACGTCATGTGCTTTCCCGGCCCCCCGCAGCCATCTGGAGCTGAGCCGGTGCCCGATGCCTGCTGAAATCGTTCAGCAGGCATCGCGGCATATCGCCCAGGGGGGTCATGATGATCCCCCATGTTGGCGATGGCCGCAGATCGCTGTACAATTCAGCCCAGCGATCTGCGGCGGATTCCGGGTCCTGGAACTACTGGCTGATCGGGGCCGTCTCTGACGGCCCCGAACAGCCATAGCCAGCAGGGGAGAGGTGGCACTGGTGCCACCTCACGATCTCCCTGATTCGTCGTCCGGTTTACCGGCCGACCAATCAGGGCACCTGCTGCGGGTGTCACTCCCGCAACCCGCTCTGCCCCTCTTCCGGAGGACGTGAGCGGGTGCGGGACGTGGACCCCGGCAGCTGGGGACCCCGATCCCCGGCGTCCCTGTTGGGATCGGGGCCCCAGGAGCGGCGGCGAGGGACTGACCTTTGGCGTGGATCAGCAGTTGGGTGAGTGACAGCCTCCTGCTGTTGCTTAGCAACAGCTCCCAGCATGCAAAAAGGGCATGCTGGGAGCTGTAGTTATGCAACAGCAGGAGGCAGACCACCACAACTCCAAGCATTCCCTTATGGGCAGACTGGGACTTATAGTTTTGCAACAGCTGGAGGCACATTTTTTCTATGGAAAAGTGTACCTTCAGCTGTTGTATAACTACAACTCCCAGCTTGCACAATCATCTAAAGTGCATGCTGGGAGTTGTAATGGTGCATCTGCTGTTGCATAACTACAACTCCCAGGATGCCCGTTGGCTGTCGGTGACTGCTGAGAGTTGTAGTTTTGCAACAGCTGAAGGCACACTGGTTGTGAAACAGAGTTTTTTTTTACTTAACTCAGTGTTTCCCGACCGGTGTGCCTCCAGCTGTTGCAAGCTACAACTCCCAGCATTCACCGGACATGCTGGTAGTGGTAGTTTTGCAACAGCTGGAGGCACACTGGTTGTTAAACACTGAGTTAAGTAGCAAACCAGTGTGTCTCCAGCTGTTGCATAACTTCAATCCCCAGCATTCCCTGCCAAAGTAGTATGCCTCCAGCTGTTGCAAAACTACAACTCCCAGCATGCACTGATAGACCATACATGCTGGTAGTTGTAGTTTTGCAACAGCTGGATGGCGGAGGGTACACTCACATGGGCGGAGGTTTACAGTAAGTATCCGGCTGCAAGTTTGAGCTGCGTCAAATTTTCTGCTGCAGCTCAAACTGCCAGCGAGAAACTACTGTGAACCCCCACCCGTACGACTGTACCCTAAAAACACTACACTACACTAACACAAAATAAAATAAAAAGTAAAAAACACTACATATACACATACCCCTACACAGCCCCCCTCCCCAATAAATATGACAAACGTCTGGTACGCCACTGTTTCCAGAATGGAGCCTCCAGCTGTTGCAAAACAACTACTCCCAGTATTGCCGGACAGCCACTGACTGTCCAGGCATGCTGGGAGTTGTACAACAGCTGGAGGCACCCTGTTTGGGAATCACTGGCGTAGAATACCCCTATGTCCACCCCTATGCAAGTCCCTAATTTAGGCCTCAAATGCGCATGGCGCTCTCACTTTGGAGCCCTGTCGTATTTCAAGGCAACAGTTTAGGGTCACATATGGGGTATCGCCGTACTTGGGAGAAATTGTGTTACAAATTTTGGGGGGTATTTTCTGCTATTACCCTTTATAAAAATGTCAAATTTTTTGGAAAACAAGCATTTTAGGGAAAATTTTTTATTTTTTTTTTACATATGCAAAAGTCGTGAAACACCTGTGGGGTATTAAGGTTCACTTTACCCCTTGTTACGTTCCCCAAGGGGTCTAGTTTCCAAAATGGTATGCCATGTGGTTATTTTTCCTGTCCTGGTACCATAGGGGCTTCCTAAATGCGGCATGCCCCCAGAGCAAAATTTGCTTTCAAAAAGCCAAATGTAACTCCTTCTCTTCTGAGACCTGTAGTGCGCCAGCAGAGCACTTTTCACCCCCATATGTGGTGTTTTCTGAATCGAGAGAAATTGGGCTTCAAATTTTGGGAGTTATTTTCTGCTATTACCCTTATTAAAAATGTAAAATGTTTGGGAAACCAAGCATTTTAGGTAAAGTTTTTAAAAAAATTTTACATATGCAAAAATCGTGAATCACCTGTGGGGTATTAAGGTTCACTTTACCCCTTGTTATGTTCCCCGAGGGGTCTAGTTTCCAATATGGTATGCCATGTGTTTTTTTTTTTTTTTGCTGTTCTGGCACCATAGGGGCTTCCTAAGGGTGACATGCCCCCCCAAAACCATTTGTCGCTCCTTCCCTTCTGAGCCCTCTACTGCGCCCGCCGAACAATTAACATAAACATTTGAGGTATGTGCTTACTCGAGAGAAATTGGGTTTCACATACCAGTAAAAATTTTCTCCTTTTTACCCCTTGCAAAAATTCAAAAATTGGGTCTACAAGAACATGTGAGTGTAATAAATGAAGATTTTGAATTTTCTCCTTCACTTTGCTGCAATTCCTGTGAAACACCTAAAGGGTAAAAACTCTGACTGAATGTAATTTTGAATATTTTGGGGGGTGCCGTTTTTATAATGGGGTCATTTGTGGGGTATTTCTAATAAGAAGACCCTTCAAATCCACTTCAAACCTGAACTGGTGCCTGAAAAATAGTGAGTTTGAAAATTTTGTGAAAAATTTGAAAATTGCTGCTGAACTTTTGAAGCCCTCTGGTGTCTTCCAAAAGTAAAAACTCCTACATTTTATGATGAAAACATAAAGTAGACATATTGTATTTGTGAATAAAAATTAAATTTATTTGGAATATCCATTTTTCTTACAAGCAGAGAGCTTCAAAGTTAGAAAAATGCAACGTTTTCAATTTTTTCATCAAATTTTGGAATTTTTCACCAAGAAAGGATGCAATTTACCACAAAAACCACTATGTTAAAGTAGAATATGTCATGAAAAAAACATTCTCGGAATCAGAATATGTAAAAGCATTCCAGAGTTATTAATGTTTAAAGTGACAGTGGTCAGATGTTCAAAAAACGCTCTGGTCCTTAAGGGGTTTAACCTCTTCAGGACATAGGGCGTATGGATACGCCCTGAATCCCGAGTCCTTAAGGACCGAGGGCGTATCCATACGCCCGTGGGAATTCCGGCCCCCACCGCTAGCCGGTTGGGGACCGGAGCCGGATGCCTGCTGAAATCGTTCAGCAGGCATCCCGGCATATCGCCCAGGGGGGTCATTATGCCCCCCCATGTCGGCGATCGCCGCAGATCGCTGGACAATTCAGTCCAGCGATCTGCGGCGATTCCGGGTCAATCGGGTCTCCGGTGACCCGGAATTACTGGCTGTTCGGGGCCGTCTCTGATGGCCCCGAACAGCCAGAGCCTGCAGGGGTGAGGTGGCACTGGTGCCACCTCACGATCGCCCTGATTCGTCGGCCGGATTACCGGCCGACCAATCAGGGCGCCTGCTGCGGGTGTCACTCCCGCACCCGCTCCGCCCCTCTTCCGGAGGACGTGAGCGGGTGCGGGAAGACGACCCCCGGTGCTGGGGACCCCGATCCCCGGCGCCCCTGTTGGGATCGGGGCCCCAGGAGCAGCTGCGGCGGCGGGACTGACCTGCAGCGTCTGGATCGTTGGAGGTGAGTGACAGCCTCCTGCTGTTGCTTAGCAACAGCTCCCAGCATGCAAAAAGGGCATGCTGGGAGCTGTAGTTATGCAACAGCAGGAGGCAGACCACCACAACTCCCAGCATTCCCTTATGGGCATGCTGGGACTTATGGTTTTGCAACAGCTGGAGGCACATTCTTTCTATGGAAAAGTGTACCTTCAGCTGTTGTATAACTACAACTCCCAGCTTGCACAAACAGCTAAAGTGCATGCTGGGAGTTGTAGTGGTGCATCTGCTGGTTGCATAACTACAACTCCCAGCATGCCCGTTGGCTGTCGGTGACTGCTGAGAGTTGTAGTTTTGCAACAGCTGAAGGCACACTGGTTGTGAAACTCAGAGTTTTTTTTTACCTAACTCAGTGTTTCACGACCGGTGTGCCTCCAGCTGTTGCAAACTACAACTCTCAGCAGTCACCGTACACCATGCACCGTACATGCTGGGAGTTGTAGTTTTGCAACAGCTGGAGGCACACTGGTTTCAAACTCCACATACCAGCATTCCCTGCATTCCCTGTAGGGGTATTTGAAACACTGAGTTAGGTCACAAACTCAGTGATACATAACCAGTGTGCCTACAGTTGTTGCAAAACTGCAACTCTCAGCAGTCATCGACAGCCAACGGGCATGCTGGGAGTTGTAGTTATGCAACAGCTGGATGTCCCCCCCCCAATGTGAACGTACAGGGTACACTCACATGGGCGGAGGCTTACAGTAAGTATCCGGCTGCAAATTTGAGCTGCCGCAAACTTTCTGCTGCAGCTCAAATTGCCAGCGAGAAACTACTGTGAACCCCCGCCCGTGCGACTGTACCCTAAAAACACTACACTAACACAAAAAATAAAATAAAAAGTAAAAAACACTACATATACACATACCCCTACACAGCCCCCCTCCCCTCCCCAATAAAAATGAAAAACGTCTGGTACACCACTGTTTCCAGAACGGAGCCTCCAGCTGTTGCAAAACAACTCCCAGTATTGTCGGACAGCCGTTGACTGTCCAGGCATGCTGGGAGTTTTGCAACAGCTGGAGGCACCCTGTTTGGGAATCACTGGCGTAGAATACCCCTATGTCCACCCCTATGCAATCCCTAATTTAGGCCTCAAATGCGCATGGCGCTCTCACTTTGGAGCCCTGTCGTATTTCAAGGCAACAGTTTAGGGTCACATATGGGGTATCGCCGTACTCGGGAGAAATTGTGTTACAAATTTTGGGGGGTATTTTCTGCTTTTACCCTTTTTAAAAATGTAAAATTTTTGGGAAAACAAGCATTTTAGGTAAAAAAAAAAAATTTTTTTACATATGCAAAAGTCGTGAAACACCTGTGGGGTATAAAGGTTCACTTAACCCCTTGTTACGTTCCCCGAGGGGTCTAGTTTCCAAAATGGTATGCCATGTGGTTTTTTTTTGCTATCCTGGCACCATAGGGGCTTCCTAAATGCGGCATGCCCCAGAGCAAAATTTGCGTTCAAAAAGCCAAATGTGACTCCTTCTCTTCTGAGACCTGTAGTGCGCCAGCAGAGCACTTTTCACCCCCATATGGGGTGTTTTCTGAATCGGGAGAAATTGGGCTTCAAATTTTTAGGGGTATTTTCTGCTATTACCCTTTTTAAAAATAAATTTTTTTTGGGAAAACAAGCATTATAGGTAAAAAATTTTTTTTATTTTTTACATTTGCAAAAGTCGTGAAACACCTGTGGGATATTAAGGTTCACTTTATCCCATGTTACATTCCCCGAGGGGTCTAGTTTCCAAAATGGTATGCCATGTGGGTTTTTTTTTGCTGTTCTGGCACCATAAGGGCTTCCTAAAGGTAACATGCCCCCCAAAAACCATTTCAGAAAAACGTACTCTCCAAAATCCCCTTGTCGCTCCTTCCCTTCTGAGCCCTCTACTGCGCCCGCCGAACACTTTACATAGACATATGAGGTATGTGCTTACTCGAGAGAAATTGGGCTACAAATGCAAGTAAAAATTTTGTCCTTTTACCCCTTGTAAAAATTCAAAAATTGGGTCTACAAGAACATGTGAGTGTAAAAAATGAAGATTGTGAATTTTCTCCTTCACTTTGCTGCTATTCGTGTGAAACACCTAAAGGGTTAAAACGCTGACTGAATGTCATTTTGAATACTTTGGGGGGTGTAGTTTTTATAATGGGGTAATTTATGGGGTATTTCTAATATGAAGACCCTTCAAATCCACTTCAAACCTGAACTGGTCCCGGAAAAATACTGAGTTTGAAAATTTTGTGAAAAATCGGAAAATTGCTGCTGACCGTTGAAGCCCTCTGGTGTCTTCCAAAAGTAAAAACTCATCAATTTTATGATGCAAATATAAAGTAGACATATTGTATATGTGAACCAAAAAAAATGTATTCGTAATATCCATTTCCCTTACAAGCAGAAAGCTTCAAAGTTAGTATTGAGCGGCATAGGCCATATTCGAATTCGAGAATATTCGCGAATATATGGACGAATATTCGTCATATATTCGCGAATATTCGCACATTCGTTATATTCTCGTTCTATTTTCGCATATGCGAATATTCGCGTATGCGAAAATTAGCATATGTGAATATTAGCAAATACAAAATTAGTACACGCGAAAATTCGCATATGCGCATAATTGGCATATGCTAATTTTCGCATATGCGAATTTTCGCGCGCCAGTCTCACACAGTAGTATTACAGCCTTCTTTACACCACACAAGCTGGAAGCAGAGAGGGGTGATCACTGTGATGAGTACTGTGAAGAAAAAAATAAAAAACACGAATATTCGTAATTACGAATATATAGCGCTATATTTGCGAAATTCGCGAATTCGCGAATATGCGATATTCGCGAATAATATTCGAATTGCGAATATTCGCGAGCAACACTATTCAAAGTTAGAAAAATGCTAAATTTTTAAATTTTTCATCAAATTTACGGATTTTTCACCAAAAAAGGATGCAAGTATCGACAAAAATTTACCACTATGTTAAAGTAGAATATGTCACGAAAAAACAATCTCGGAATCAGAATGATAACTAAAAGCATTCCAGAGTTATTAATGTTTAAAGTGACAGTGGTCAGATGTGCAAAAAACGCTCCGGTCCTTAAGGCCAAAATGGGCTCCGTCCTGAAGGGGTTAAGGGGTACTCCGGTGAAAACCTTTCTTCTTTTAAATCAACTGGTGGCAGAAAGTTAAACATATTTGTAAATTTAAAAAAAGTATCGATTGTGTGCAGCTCACAAAAAACAGGGGACGAGGTTAACTGAGATGCTTTTCCACCAAAAAAAAAAGCAAAAATAGTATAAATATAAAAGACAAGAGAGTACTCAGTCCTCAGTCTCCCACCTGTGCAAACAGGTATGTGATGGAGGAATGGATTCACTAGACGAAAATTATAAAATTTATAAAATGTATTTGTACAAATATAGCCAATCCACAAACCGCAGGGCCCTACGGATGTGTAATGGGATTAGAATAAAATATTACATTCAGTAATGACTTCTGCCCATATTCAATCATGCAAAAAACTCAATTTAAATAGTGTAAATAATAGCAAAAATTAAAACTAAAAATAAATAAATAAATGAATAGATAAATAAATTTTAACAAAAACGATAGAAAAAATAATGTTCTGGTAGCCGTCCTGTAACAAAAAAGAATGATGTGACAAATCCTGTAACAAAAAAGGATGATGTGGCAAATCTCTAGATATCGTATATTAGTTTCATAGATAGCTTGTGACCGTTCTGTAGGCAATCTATATCCAAGGGTAAGTTATAACAGTTTTTAATCCTGGAAAGGAAACATATATTCCTCCTGTGCGGTAATCGTATTAAACTGGATATTCTCTGGTACGATCAAGTATATAACCTTCTCCGCTATTTAATTCTGAAAAGGAAAACGTTCTCGGCACTGTGTGCCACTCACCACCCTTAACGTTTGGGGTCCCGGTATCTAGAGGTTCAGTCCATACGCTGGAGGCTGCAGAGATGGCGTGTCTCGATGCAGCTGCTGCTCACAGCGTGTTCTTCGGTAATCTCCGGTGGCGTGTGATGTCACGGGTCAGCTGATTTCAGTCAGCTGACCTCTAGGCCGGTATGAGCCGTATACAGGTGAGTAGATAAAAGTTCCAAGGGTGATACAAATAAGCGGGGATTCGTACACTGTTTACAAGGTCATGCTGGGACTTATAGTCCGTACCGCTGAGTGGAGATAGATAGTCTCTTATTTCTGTCACAGCTGTAATAATAGATGTTCCATCAAAAGATATCCAGATAATGTCCAGAAAAATATCCAAATAATTAATCCATAAATCGCAAGTAAAACGCAAAATGTGAATAGAGCAGGTCCAAAAAAAACTTCAAATCTCAGAATAAGAACCAAACGCGTTTCGGGGTGTCAAAAGAGATAAAATATCACAAATATCAGGAAGGGGTATTTTAATATTTGTGATATTTTATCTCTTTTGACACCCCGAAACGCGTTTGGTTCTTATTCTGAGATTTGAAGGTTTTTTTTGGACTACTGCTCTATTCACATTTTGCGTTTTACTTGCGATTTATGGATTAATTATTTGGATATTTTTCTGGACATTATCTGGATATCTTTTGATGGAACTTCTATTATTACAGCTGTGACGGAAATAAGAGACTTGATCGTGCCAGAGAATATCCAGTTTAATACAATTACCGCACAGGAGGAATATATATTTCCTTTCCAGGATTAAAAACTGTTATAACTTACCCTTGGATATAGATTGCCTACGGAACTGTCACAAGCTATCTATGAAACTAATATACGATATCCAGAGATTTGCCACATCATCCTTTTTTGTTACAGGATTTGTCACATCATTCTTTTTTGTTACAGGACGGCTTCCAGAACATTATTTTTTCTATAGTTTTTGTTAAAATGTATTTAGCTATTCATTTATTTATTTATTTTTAGTTTAAATTTCTGCTATTATTTACACTATTTAGATTGAATATGGGCAGAAGTCATTACTGAATGTAATATTTTATTCTAATCCCATTACACATCCGTAGGGCCCTGCGGTTTGTGGATTGGCTATATTTGTACAAATAACTTTTATAAATTTTATAATTTTCGTCTAGTGAATCCATTCCTCCATTACATACATATTTGTAAATTACTTCTATTAAAAAATCTTAATCCTTCCTGTACTTATTAGCTGCTGAATACTACAGAGGAAATTCTTTTCTTTTTGGAATGCTCTCTGATGACATCACGAGCACAGTTCTCTCTGCTGATGTTATTATAATAATAATAACGCTTTATTTATTGTTGTCCTTAGTGGGATTTGAACCCAAGTCCCCAGCACTGCAAGGCAGCAGTGCTAACCACTGAGCCACCATGCTGCCCTTAGCATACATCTGCTATGCATGGTTGCTAAAATGGACAGAGATGTCAGGTGAGAGCACTGTGCTCGTGATGTCATCAGTGTTCCAAAAAGAAAGGAATTTCCTCTAGCATTCAGCAGCTAATAAGTACTGGAAGGATAAAGATTTTTTAATAGAAGTAATTTACAAATATGTTTAACTTTCTGCCACCAGTTGATTTAAAAGAAAAAAGGTTTTCACCGGAGTACTCCTTTAAGTTGTCTGTTTCCGAGTAACTACACATTGTCATTATCAATCAGATGTCATATTCCATAACTATGTGACAGGTCTTGACTGTGTGATTCTTATTTATAGAACAGCAGATGGGACAGTCTCTAATGTCATTCATTTTGTTATCATCTCTATACAACTGAATGTCAGAAAACCGTAACCAACAATAAAGTTCAAAGTCCATAGCCTGTGGATGTTGTCTTCTCCTGTGTTTTTTCCTGACTTCACGTTCTATCAGCTGACTTTCCTGCTTTCTTTTTCAGTAATAACAGTACTGTTGAGTCTACATTTTAGTCTTATATAATGATTGTAATACATTTACATATTTTGATATTCATAAAGGCCAAACACTTTTTAAAGCAAACATAACATTTTAGTGTTAAGACATTGATTTAAATAAGAAAACAAATAATATTAAATCTTACAAATTTTTAAATAGCACCACTTCTTATGGTGTTTTATTTTTTTCCAATGCTGTTGTTGGCATTCTGCATCACAGTGGGGATAAGTGGGCAATTGCCACATGCAGGGGTGTGGAAAGTTTATTGAAAAAAAACTACTTGTCCACGGATCTAAAACTGAGCAAAATCTACTTGTCCCTCATGAGTATTCACTTGTCCTGGCCAATTTTCGCTTTTAGACGCTAATTTTTTCCTCCTTGCTCTATAATAGTCATAAATAACTACTACTATAATGATGCATTTAAATTTTTCAATAACATATTCTCCCAACCAAAAAAAATAAATAAATCAAAAATCTGGGAAGCGAAATTGAAATAGTAAAAGATAATTTTTAGGGATGTTCCAATACCATTTTTTTAAGACAGAGTACGAGTACCGATACTTTAATTCTAGTACTCGCCGATACCAAGTACGAGTACTTATATTTTAAAGGGAATCTGACACCAGAGTGACCCGGTTTCTGGCGCTGCTTACCGTATGATATGTTGGTCCCTGTTGTGTACAATGGAGGCGGCTGCTGTAATATGAGCCAAGATTTCTTTCTTCTCCATTGGGCAGAACAGGGATTTTGCATTGGAGGCGAGACCAATAACCACATGGTGAGCAGCAGTAGAAACCGGGTCACCTGCACTATCTACCTATAAATTCAAGTAAGTGCAGGTGACTCTGCTGTAAGATTGCCTTTAATAGTAGGTAGTATCCCCTTGCAGACATTAGCAGCAGCCCCCTGGCAGTCATTAGTAGCAGCCCCCCCTGTAGACAGCTGCCCCCCTTGTAGACAGCAGCCCCCCTGTAGACCACAGCCCCCCCCTTTAGACAGTGGGCCCCCATTTATACAGCATCAGGGCCCCCCCCTTAGACAGCATCAGGGCCCCCCCCCTTAGACAGCATCAGGGCCCCCCCCTTAGACAGCATCATGGCCCCACCTTTAGACAGCATCAGGCCCCCCCCCCTTTAGACAGCATCAGGGCCCCCCCCTTTAGACAGCATCAGGGCCCCCCCTTTAGAAAACATCAGGGGCCCCCCCTTTAGACAACATCAGGGGCCCCCCCTTTAGACAGCAGCAGGGTCCCCCTCTAGGCAACAGCAGCAGCCCCCCCCTTTAGACAGCAGCAGGGCCCCCCCTTTAGACAACAGCAGGGCCACACCGTTTAGACAGCATCAGGGCCCCCCTTTAGACAGCAGCAGCAGCCCTCCGCCCCTTCGGAAAGCACCAGGTCCCCCCCATTTGGACAGCAGCAGGGCCCCCTTTTAGACAGCAGCAGTAGCCCCCCCCCCCCCCCCCCCCCGTTTAGACAGCAGCAGGGTCCCCCCGCTTAGACATTAGTAGCAGCCCCCTCCTTGCAGGCAGCTCACCTCGTCTGTCAGGTGCTGGTGCTGCCGCTCTGCTGCCCCGTCCTCCGGTCCGCAATGTGTAGTCCTATGGGGGAGCATGTGACATAGACGTCACTTCCTGCGTAGCGTTACAATGGGCGCATGTGAGGAGGGGGAGTCACGCGTGTGTCACATGCTCCTCCATAGGATGACATGATGCGGACCGGAGGACGGGGCAGCAGAGAGGCACCAGGTATCGGGCATGGTATCGGGGACATTAAACGAGTCCCCGATACCATGCAAATGGCTAGTATCGGCCGCGATACCAGTATCGTTATCGGTACATCCCTAATAATTTAGCAAATTTGGTGGTTTTCTTTTGTACGCCATTTACCTTGTGGTTGAGCTAACATGTTGTTTTGATACTTTAGGCCAGCCTGATAACAGCAATCCTAGATTAGTATTTCCGTCATGTTTTACTAATTTTAAAAAAAATTCTGAACTTTTTAGAATTTTTTTAGTTGCCTTTTTTTTATCCCTTTTTAGATTTTTTTTTTTTACGCATAGCAGGCTGTAGCAGGGCAAATTTTTTGCGCCATAATCATTTTTTTGTATTGGTACCATTTTGGTTTTGATCTGACTTTTAAATCGCTTTTCAACTTTTCTTTCTGGGATATTATAAAAATTGCAATTCTGTGGTTTGGTATTTTTTGGACATTTACGTCATTCACCATATGGGATACATAATGTTTAATAGTTCGTACAATTACGCACGCAGCGATACGAAATATGTTTATTTTTATTATGTTTACATGTTTTTAAATATTTATATACTATGGTATGGGTTAATGCGTGTCTTTTTAAACTTTTATTAAAACTTTTTTTTTTTTTTTACACTTTATTAGACTTTTAGGAGGAATCCTTAGATTCCTAATACAGATCAATAGAGTTCTATTGATCTACATTGATCTGTGTGCTCTGCAATCTATTGATAGAGCCTAGTCCAGGCAGGCTTAATCAATGACAGAGCCAAACACCAGGTGATCCACCCCACTAGCCCACCAAGGAGCACTCACATGTCCCTTTAGACGCCACTGTCAGCTTTGACAGCGGTGATCTAAGGGTTTAATAGCCAGCCACGGCGATCGACGCATGCTGGCTATTAGTGGCGGCTCCCTGCCAGGGGCTGCTGAGTATGGAGAGAGCAGGAGTTGGGAGCCCTCTCCATACAGACTGCTGAGTGCCGCCACGCTTGTCAGGTCTGGCCCTGCTTGCCCGAAGAAAAATTCACCTGCCTGGCGCCCGGAACTGTTTGTCCCAGGTGTTGGGCTTTAGGAATTCCACATCCCTGCGCATGGTCTATACAGTATGTCTTAATGTATCAGTTATTTATTTCTGTATTGCAACAAAAGAAAACAGAAATGTTTTATGTGTTATTTATATACTATTTTCTTATTCTGCAATGCTTTGCAAAAATGCATTACAGCATTTTGTAATCCAAACACATTTCTCAGATTTGATTAGATTATCAGAATTAGGGTTATTTTAATTTAGAAAAAGAAGGCTTAGGGGCAACCTAATAACTATGTATAAATATATAAAGAGATCTCTCACATGATCTATTTATACCCAGGACTCTATCTATAACAAGGGGGCATCCTCTACTTTTAGAGGAAATAAGGTTTCTACACCAGCACAGACAGGGGTTCTTTACTGTAAAATCAGGGATACTGGAACTCTCTTCCGAAGGAGGTGGTCATGGTGATCTCAGTAAGAGAGTTCAAAAGGGTCCTGGATGCATTTTTGGACAGTAATAACATTACAGGTTGTGGATACTAGATTTATAGAAACAGAAAGTTGATCCAGGGATTTATTCTGACTGCCATATTTGGAGTCGGGAAGGAATTTTTATCTTTAGTATGAGTTTTTTTTTTGCCTTCCTCTGGATCTACTCCGTAGGGACTCATTAGGGATATAGGTTGAACTTGATGGACTCTGGTCTTTTTTCAACCTTATAAACTATCTAGCTATGTAATTGGGTCAAGTATAATCAACATATAAGGGAAACCTTTCCTCCAAAGGAAAAATCGGCACTCCAATCCAATCCCGTGTAGTAAAACTTGAAAACTTTATTTGTCCATCATTAAAACGTACAAAAATTAGGGGGAGATAAAAATAGTGTAGAAAACGGATGCATTTCAGGATAGAACCCCTTTGTCAAGCAATCATTGAAATGGATGATCGGATTGCCCGCAGCGCTGAGATCGAGCAGACCAGAGCAGAAGATCACCGATGACACTGATCAGTGCTGAGCCCTGTGCATAGCACTAAAAGTATAAGCAATCGAATGATGGCTATAAATAGTACCCTATGTGACTATTAAAGCGTAAAATTAAAAGCAAAAAAAGTGTGGAAAATCCCCTTCACCAATAAAAATGTAAATTGTCAGTTTTTCCCCATTTTACCCCCCAAAAGAGTAAAATATTTTTTATAAACATTTGGTATCACTGCGTGCGTAATTATCCAAACTATTAAAATATAATGTATGGTGAACGGTGTGAACGTAAAAAAAAAAAATCCAAAATTGCCGCTTTTTTTTTATAACATTATATTCAAAATAAAATTGATAAAAAATGTATTGAAAGTTTTCTATATGCAAATGTGGTATAAAAAAATTACAGATCATGGCGCAAAAAATGAGGCCTCATACTGCCGCTTATATGGAAAAATGAAAAAGTTATAGGTCAGCAAATAGAGGGATTTTAAACGCACTAATTTCACAGGAATAGTAGCAAAGTGAAGGAGAAAATTCAAAATCTTCATTTATTACACTTGCATGTTCTTGTAGACCCAGTTTTGTAATTTTTTCAAGGGGTAACAGGACCAAAAGCCCCCCAAATTTGTAACCCAATTTCTCTCAAGTAAGGAAATACCTTGTATGTGTATGTCAAGTGTTCGGCAGGCACAGTAGAGGGCTCAGAGGGGAAGGAGCAACAATTGGATTTTGGAGAGTGAATTTTTCTGAAATGGTTTTTGGGCATGTCACATTTAGAAAGCCCCTATGGTGCCAGAACAGCAGAAAACCCCACATGGCATACCATTTTGGAAACTACACCCCTCAAGGCACATAACAAGGGGTCCAGTTAGCCTTAACACCCCACAGGTGTTTGACAACTTTTCGTTAAAATCAGATGTGTAAATGGGAAAAAAAAATGTTCACACTAAAGTGCAGTTTTCCCCCCAAATTTACCATTTTTACAAAGGGTAATGGGAGAAAATGCCCCCCCCCCAAATTTGTAACCCCATCTCTTCTGAGTATGGAAATACTCCATGTTAGGAGGTAAAATGCTTTGCGGGCGAACTACAATGCTCAGAAGAGAAGGAGTCACATTTGGCTTTTTGGAAGCAACTTTTGCTGAAATGTTTTTTTGGGGGCATGTCACATTTAGGAAGCCCCTGTGGTGCCAGAACAGCAAAAAATACCCACATGGCATTCTATTTTGGAAACTACACCCCTAAAGGAACGTAACAAGGGGTCCGCTGAGCCTTAACACCCCACAGGTGTTTGACGACTTTTCGTTAAAGTTGGATGTGTAAATGAAAAAAGTTTTTTTTTTTCTACTAAAATGCAGTTTTTCCCCTAAATTTTACATTTTTACAAGGGGTAATAGGAGAAAAGTACCCCCAAAATTTGTAACCCCATTTCTTCTGAGTATGGAAATACCCCATGTTAGGACGTAAAATGCTCTGCTGGCGAACTACAATGCTCAGAAGAGGAGGCATTTGAGCTTTTGGAAAGAGAATTCGTTTGGAATGGTAGTGAGGGACCATGTGCGTTTACAAAGCCCTCGTGGTGCCAGAACAGTGGACCCCCCCCACATGTCACCCCATTTTGGAAACTACACCCCTCACAGAATTTAATAAGGGGTGCAGTGAGTATTTACACCCCACTGGCGTTTGACAGATCTTTGGAACAGTGGGCTGTGCAAATGAAAAATTTAATTTTTCATTTTTACGGATCACTGTTCCAAAAATCTGTCAGACACCTGTTAAGCGTAAATTCTCACTGTACCCCTTATTACATTACGTGAGGGGTGTAGTTTCCAAAATAGGGTCACATGTGTCGGGGGTCCATTGTTCTGGCACTATGGGGACTTTGTAAACACATGTGGCCTTCAATTCCGGACAAATTTTCTCTTCAAAATCCCAATGGCGCTCCTCTTCTGAGCATTGTAGTTCGCCTGCAGAGCACTTTAAATTCACATATGGGGTATGTTCTTACTCAGAAGAGATGGGGTTACAAATTTGGTGGGGCCTCTTTTCTCCTATTTTCCCTTGTGAAAATGAAAAATTTAGGGCAACACCAGCATTTTAGTGAAAAAAAAAATTTGTTTTTCATTTTCCCATCCAACTTTAATGAAAATTTGTCAAACACCTATGGGGTGTTAAGGCTCACTATACCCCTTGTCACATTCCATTCCAGGGGTGTAGTTTCCAAAATGGGGTCACATGTGGGTATTTATTTTTTTGCGTTTGTCAGAACCGCTGTAAAATCAGCCACCCCTGTGCAAATCACCAATTTAGGCCTCAAATGTACATGGTGCGCTCTCATTCCTGAGCCTTGTTGTGCGTCCGCAGAGAAATTTAAGCCCACATATGGGGTATTTCCGTACTCGGGAGAAATTACGTTACAAATTTTGGGGGTCTTTTTTTCCTTTTACCGCTTGTGAAAATAAAAAGTATGGGGCAACACCAGCATGTTAGTGTAAAAAAATAAAAAATAAAAAATTTTACATTAACAGGCTGGTGTAGCCCCCAACTTTTCCTTTTCACAAGCGGTAAAAGGAAAAAAAGACCCCCAAAATTTGAAGTGCAATTTCTTCCGAGTACGGAAATACCCCATATGTGGCCCTAAACTGTTTCCTTGAAATACGACAGGGCTCCGAAGTGAGAGAGCGCCATGCGCATTTGAGGACTAAATTAGGGATTGCATAGGGGTTGCCATAGGGGTATTCTACATCAGTGATTCCCAAACAGGGTGCCTCCAGCTGTTGCTAAACTCCCAGCATGCCTGGACAGTCAGTGGCTGTCCAGAAATGCTGGGAGTTGTTGTTTTGCAACAGCTGGAGGCTGCGTTTTGGAAACACTTCCGTACAACACGTTTTAAGTTTTTATTGGGGGGGGGGGGGGGGGAACAGTGTAAGGTTGTGTATATGTAGTGTTTTACCCTTTATTATGTGTTAGTGTTGGGTTTTTAGCGTTCTTTCGCACTGTCGGGTTACGGTGAGTTTCCCGTTAGGAGTTTGCGCTGCGGTGAAAAATTTGCTGCAGCCCAAACTTGAAGCAGGAAATTTACTGTAAACCTGTCCGTGTGAATGTACACTGCACATTCACATGGGGGGGCGGGGGCAAACCTCCAGCTGTTTCAAAACTACAACTCCCAACATGTACTGACAGACTGTGCATGCTGGGAGTAGTACTTTTGCAACAGCTGGAGGCACACTGGTTGTTAAACTTTCAGTTAGGTTCTGTTACCTAACTCAGTATTTTCCAACCAGTGTGCCTCCAGCTGTTGCAAAACTACAACTCCCAGCATGTACTAATCACCGAAGGGCATGCTGGGAGCTGTAGTTATGCAACAGCTGGAGGTACCCAACTACAACTCCCAGCATGCCGAGACAGCTGTTTGCTGTCTCGGCATGCTGGGATTTGCAGTTTTGCAACATCTGGAGGGCTACAGTTTTTAGACCAGTGCACAGTGATCTCCAAACTGTGGACCCCCAGATGTTGCAAAACTACAACTCCCAGCATGCCCAGACAACAAACAGCTATGTGGGCATGCTAGGAGTTGTAGTTTTGCAAGATCTGGAGGGATATAGTTTAGAGACCACTGTATAGTGGTCTCAAACTGCAGCCCTCCAGCTGTTGAAAAACTACATATTCCAGCATGCCCAAACGGCTGTCTGGGCATGCTGAGAGTTGTAGTTTTGCAACATCTGGAGGACTACAGTTTAGAGACCACAGTCTCAGACTGTAGCCCTCCAGATCAACTTACCAGCGATCCCGGGAGCTGTCCTCTTCAGACGCATGTCACACCGCCCGCCGATCACAGTCGCCGCAGCCTCCGGATCGGTAAGTGGACGTCGGCGCCCGGTCCCCTACGATTCCCCATTCTGCCCCGCCTATTGTGGGTGGGCAGGACGGGGAAAACTAAAGTTAACCCCCCCCGCCCCCGGTCTGCTATTGGTAGTTGCCTCTGACGATCAATAGCAGACCAATAGCAGGGATAGGAGGGGTGGCACCTCTGCCACCTCACTCCTATGCCTACAGGGGGATCAACGACGGGGACCGAAATTCCCACGGGCGTATGGATAGGCCCTGGGTCCTTTTAAGTACCAGGACGTCAAGGCGTATCCATACGCCCTAGGTCCTTAAGTGGTTAAAGGGGTACTCCAGTGAAAACCTTTTTTTTCTTTTAAATCAACTGGTGGCAGAAAGTTAAACATATTTGTAAATTACTTCTATTAAAAAATCCTAATCCTTCCAGTACTTATTAGCTTCTGAATGCTACAGAGGAAATTCCTTTCTTTTTGGAACACTGATGACATCACAAGCACAGTGCTCTCTGTTGACATCTGCATAGCAGATGTATGCTAAGGGCAATATGGTGGCTCAGTGGTTAGCACTGCTGCCTTGCAGTGCTGGGGACTTGGGTTCAAATCCCACTAAGGACAACAATAAATAAAGACTTATTATTATTATTATAATGTCAGCAGAGAGAACTGTGCTCGTGATGTCATCAGAGAGCATTAAAAAAAAAAAAGAATTTCCTCTGTAGTATTCAGCTGCTAATAAGTACAGGAAGGATTAACATTTTTTTAATATAAGTAATTTACAAATATGTTTAACTTTCTGCCACCAGTTGATTTAAAAGAAAAAAGGTTTTCACCGGAGTTCCCCTTTAAGGCCCAAATGGGCTGAGTCCTTAAGGGGTTAAGGAGAAACATGTAAATGTGTTGGAATGGCCTAGTCAAAGGCCAGATCTCAATCCAATCAAAAATCTGTGGTCAGACTTAAAGATTGCTGTCCACAAGCGCAAACCATCCAACTTGAAGGAGCTGGAGCAGTTTTGCAAGGAGGAATGGGCAAAAATCCCAGTAGTAAAATGTGGCAATCTCATGATTGCTGGAGCTGTGATTGCCGCAAAAAGTGGCTAAAGTATTGACTTTAGGGGGTGAATAGTTATACACACTGACTTTTTCTGTTATTTTGTCCCATTTGTTGTTTGCTTCACAATAAATAAAAAAACATTTTGTGGGTATGTTTTATAAATTAAATTATAATCCATGTTAATTCCAGGTTGTGAGGCACCAAAATATGAAAAAAGTCAATGGGGGTGAATACTTTTCCAAGGCTCTGTAAATATGCATAGGACACATTGTGGAAGTACATCAGTCCTCTATATTTAGTAAATTAAGACTCACACATAAGTGCAGAGGACAGGATAAAAGCATTTGAGATGGATACTGATATTAACCCAACCAGGACCTAGGGTGTACAGGTACGCCCTCACGTCCTGGGACTTAAGGACCAAGGGCATACCTGTATGCCCTGGTGCCATTAACGGGGTTTAAACTGTTCTCATGAGTGGAGAATGCTTGGGTCCCAGAGAATGCGGTGGGTCCCAGTTTCTACGGGCAGCCAGGACCCACAGATAATGACGGGCACCACCAATGGGGCCGATGACTGGCATTAACCCTTTAGACACCACGATCAAAGTTGATTTTTCCTGAAAATTGCACTGTGTAGAAACGGAAGCTCCCAAAATTACAAACTGGTGGAATTTTTTTCAATTTCATCCCACAAATATATATATATTTTTGTTTTGCAGTAGATTTTGTTACACAATTGGTGGCACAAAAAAACAAGCCTTTATATGGGTCTGTAGGGACAAAATTGAAAGTGTTATGATTTTTAGAAGGGGATGAGGATAAAACAAAAGTGTAAATTTTTTTAATTTGCCTCAAGGTCAGAAGGGGCTTGGTCCTTAAAGGGGTTTGTCCAGTGAACACGATCTTATCCCTTATCCATAGGATCTCCTGAACAGAACCTCTGCTCTCAGTAAGAGAGCGTGCTGTAGACTGTGATCGCTCCATTAATTTGTATGGGATTGCCGTAGATGCATAAGTCCAGCAATCATGCACCGGAGAGAAATCTGATGCTACAACTGATCCCATTAATTTCAATGGGACAGTTTACAATTATCCAGCATCTCAAAAGTGACGCCAGATGGTTGGACTCACTCGATGGCATCGGACTGGGGAACGCAGCTTGTTCTGTTCCCCTGTCCGTCGTCCAGAAACAATGGACACAGAATGCCATACAACTGATGCACGTCATCAGTTATGGCATCAGTTGTGTCGAGATCTAGGTTGAGTAAACCTGTGTCGGATGCTGGACATATGTGAACCCAGCCTTACTCTGAAATAATTTATTTCCCTGTATAATGTTAATTTGAACTGAGCATGCCAAAAAGGTGGCCTTGAGCTGAAAGCTAAAATTTACCTAGTCTCGGCTATGGAAAGTACTTATCATAGGCATTTGTAGCAAGAAAAACAGCCTCTGATTTGGCAGAACAGCCACATGAAACATGTTTGTCAGTTCCATTGTTAAAGAGATTGATCTGTTGACATTGTGGCCGCCAAGCATATTCTGCACTTCTCAAGAGATATAATAAAATAATATTTGTTGTTTGCAATTAACGGCTGTTTTCACATTTGAAGCAAGAGGAACAGCCTTCAGTGTCTATTAATACTTCATAAACTTGCACCTGTTATGTTCTTTTACCAGACTTAACCCCTTTAGGACCCTTGACGTTCGCGTACGTCATGGCACCCTGGTACTTAAGGACCCATGACGTACGCGTACGTCATAGGGAATATCGGTCCCCACCGCAGGCATCGCGTGCAAATGCCCAGGGGGGTCATCAGACCCCCCCATTTCGGTGCTCGCCGCAAATCGCAGGTGAATTCACATTTGCGATTGGCGCGATTCCAGGTCATATGGGTCTGTGGGGACCCGATGACCCGGAAAATAAGGGGGATAGGGGTTGTCCAAGACACCCATGATCCCACTGAACGAATAGGAGCGAGGTGGCAGGGGTGCCACCCCTCCTATCCCTTCTAATGGTAGTCAACAAACAGCAGATCGGGGGCAGGGGGGGGGGGTTAACTTTCGGTTTCCCCGTTCTTCCCACCCACAATAGGCGGGGCGGAACGGGGAAACTGACAGAGGACTGGCACCAAATATCCACTTACTCATCTGAAGGCAACGGGGATCGGCGGGCGGCGATGCCGTGCGGCTGGATCCTACGGAAGCCGGTGAGTTGCCTAGCAACATCTGGAGGGCTGCAGTTTGGAGATCACTTTGCATTGATCTCTAAATTGTGGCCCTCTAGATCTTGCTAAACTACAACTCCTAGCATGCCCACACAGCAGTTTGCTGTCTGGGCATGCTGGGATTTGTAGTTTTGCAACATCTGGAGGGCTACAGTTTGGAGTTCACTGTGCAGTAGTCTCTAAACTGTAGCCCTGAAGATGTTGCAAAACTGCAAATCCCAGCATGCCCAAACAGCTGTCTCGGCATGCTGGGAGTTGTAGTTGCTTACCTCCGGGTGTTGCATAACTACATCTCCCAGCATGCACTTTGGCAATCAGTACATGCTGGGAGTTTTAGTTTTGCAACAGCTGGAGGCTTACTGGTTGGAAAATAATGAGTTAGGTAACAGAACCTAACTGAAGGTTTTCCAACCAGTGTGCCTCCAGCTGTTGCAAAAGTACAACTCCCAGCATGCAGGGTCTGTCAGTACATGCTGGGAGTTCTAGTTTTGAAACAGCTGGAGGTTTGCCCTCCATGTGAATGTACAGGGTACATTCACACTGGTGGGATTACAGTAAGTTTCCTGCTTAAAAACTCCTAGCGGGAAACTCAATGTAAACATCCGCCAGTGCTAATGTACCCTAAAAACACTACACTACACGACACTAACAAATAATAAAGGGTGAAACACAACATTTACACCCCCTTACACTGCCCCCCCCCCCCCCCCCAATAAAAATGAAAAATGTCTGGTACGGCAGTGTTTCCCAAAATGGAGTCTCCAGCTGTTGCCAAACAACAACTCCCAGCATTTCCCGACAGCCACTAACTGTCCAGGCATGCTGGGAGTTTAGAAACAGCTGGAGGCACCCTGTTTTGGAATCAGTGGCATAGAATACCCCTATGTCCACCCCTATACAATCCCTAATTTAGTCCTCAAATGCGCAATGCGCTCTCTCACTTTGGAGCCCTGTTGTATTTCAAGGAAACAGTTTAGGGCCACATATGGGGTATTTCCGTACTCGGGAGAAATCGCACTACACATTTTGGGGGGCCTTTTCTCCTTTTACCCCTCATGAAATTGAAAAGTTGGGGGCTACCCCAGCCTGTTAGTGTAAAAAAATAAAAAAATTTACACTAACATGCTGGTGTTGCCCCATATTTTTTATTTTCACAAGCGGTAAAAGGAAAAAAATACCCCCAAAATTTGTAACGCAATTTCTCCTGAGTACGGAAATACCCCATATGTGGGCGTAAAATGCTCTGCAGGCGCACAACAAGGCTCAGGAGTGAGAGCGCACTATGTACATTTGAGGCCTAAATTGGTGATTTGCATAGGGGTGGCTGATTTTATAGCAGTTCTGATATAAACGCAAAAAAATAAATACCCACATGTGACCCCATTTTGGAAACTACACCCCTCACGGAACATAACAAGGGGTACAGTGAGCTTTAAGACCCCACAAGTGTTTGAAGAATTTTCATTAAAGTTGGATGGGAAAATGAAAAAAAAAATGTTTTCACTAAAATACTGTTACCCTAAATTTTTATTTTCACAAGGGAAAATAGGAAAAAAGCCCCCCAACATTTGTAACCCCATTTAAGAACATACCCCATATGTGGATATAAAGTGCCCTGCGGGCGTACTACAATGCTCAGAAGAGAAGGAGCGCCATTGGGCTTTTGAAGAGAAAATTTGTCCGGAATTGAAGGCCACGTGTGTTTACAAAGCCCCCCTGGTGCCAGAACAATGGACATTGTTCTGGCACCAGGGGGGCTTTGTAAACACACGTGGCCTTCAATTCCGGACAAATGTGACCCCATTTTGTAAACTACATCCCTCATGTAATGTAATAAGGTGTACAGTGAGCATTTACGCCCCACAGGTGTCCGACAGATTTTTGGAACAGTGGTCCGTGAAAATGAAAAATTTTATTTTTAATTTGCCCAGCCCACTGTTCCAAAGATCTGTCAAATGCCAGTGGGGTGTAAATACTCACTGCGCCCCTTATGAAATTCTGTGAGGGGTGTAGTTTCCAAAATGGGGTCACATGTGGGGGGGGGGGGGGGGTGTCCACTGTTCTGGCACCACGGGGGGCTTTGTAAACGCACATGGCCCCTGACTTCCATTCCGAACAAATTCACTCTCCAAAAGCTCAATGGTGCTCCTTTCTTCGGAGCTTTGTAGTTCGTCAGCAGAGCACTTGACGTCCACACATGTACATTCATTGAGTGGTGGTGTAGTTTCCAAAATAGTATGCCATGTGGGGTTGTTTTTTTTTTTTTTTTGCTGCTCTGGCACCATAGGGGCTTCTTAAATGTGACCTGTCCCCCAAAAACTTTTTCAGAAAAACTCTCTCTCCAAAATTCCTTTCTGAGCCCTCTAGTGCACCCACAGAGCACTTGACATACACATATGAGGTATTTCCTTACTCAAGAGAAATTAGGTTACTCATGTTAAGAAGATTTCTCCCCTTTTACCCATTGTAAAAATTCAAAAACTGGGTCTACAAGAACATGCCAGTGTTAAAAATGAAGATTTTGAATTTTCTCCTTCAATTTGCTGCTATTCCTGTGAAACACCTAAATGGTTAACAAACCTTTTGAATGTCATTTTGGATACTTTGAGGTGTGCAGTTTTTATAATGGGGTCATTTATGGGGTACTTCTAATAAGGAGGCCCTTCAAATCCACTTCAAAACTGAACTGGTCCCTGAAAAATGTTGATTTTAAAATTTTGTGAAAAATTGGAAAATTGCTGCTATACTTTGAAGCCCTCTGATGTCTTCCAAAAGTAAAAACAGGTCAACTTTATGATGCAAATATAAAGTAGACATATTGTATATGTGAATCAATATATAATTTATTTGGAATATTAATTTTCCTTATAAGCCGAGAGCTTCAAAGTAAAAAGAAAAATGCTAAATTTCCATTTCAATTTTTTCATCATATTTTGGAATTTTTCACCAAGAAATTATGTAAGTATCGACAAAATTTTCCACTAACATAAAGTAGAATATGTCACGAAAGAATTGTAGAATATGTCAGATGTGCAAAAAATGGCCAGGTCCTACACTGAAAATTGGCTGGGTCCTTAAGGGGTTAAGGAACTGTACATACTTTTTCTCACTTTTTATCAATTTAAAAACAAACACAGATAATAAAAGCATTCCTTAAACCCTTAAGGACGCAGGGCGTACATGTATGCCCTGTGCCCACTCCCTTTATTTGACATGTGCTCAGGAGCTGAGCGCGCCATACCGATCGCGGCGTCTTAAATGCCTACAAAATTATCCCAGCTGTTCAGTCAGGCTGATGGGGATCACCGCCGTTTCCCGATCAGCTGAGATGATTGTAGTAGGGCCGTTACATGCTGTCCGATCAGTGCTCTTGTGCTTCAGTCAGGCTGGAACAATTGAGTCCTGATAACACTGATCAATGCTATGCTTTGATTGTATGTAATAATCTCCTATAGGGACTAAAAATAGTGTAAAAAAAAAAAAGAGATGCGGCAAAAATCTTTTAACTCATCCTGTGTCCACGCTGCAAAAATAAATAAAAACTTTAATTCCCCTTCCTAAGTTCCCCCGTTGCGGAGATATCTGCGTCCCATTCCTCCACTGCTGTTGGGCTCCATGCTTCTTAGGCTCAAAACTTCACAGTGCTATCGCCGGCCGCAGCGATGTCTCGCCTTGGCCGGTGATAGGGTGAGCATGTAAGGAGCTCTGGCCAGCTCCTTATAGGACAGTGCGCTCAGCCTATCACGGCCGAGGCGGGACATCGCTGCGGCCGGCGATACGCTGAAAGCACTGTGACGTTCCGAGGATTAGACGTTCTGGGATGCCAATATCTCCGCAACGAGGGAACGTAGAAAGGGGAGTTAAAGTTTTTTTTTAACCAGGCACAGGATGAGTTAAAAGATTTTCACAACATATCTCCTTCAATAAGTGTGAATTAACCCCTTCCCTAATAAAAGTTTAAATCACCCCACTTTTACCATTTAAAAAAGAAAAGTTACAAAAATAAACATGTGTTATCACCACATGTATCAATGTCTGAACTATAAAAACCTCACGGTCAATGGCACATTTGAAAAAAAAAAAAAGTCCAAAATTGTGTATTTTTGGTCACCTTCTATACAATAAAAATATGTATAAAAAGCAATTAAAAAGTCCCATCAAAACAATAAAAACTACAGATCATGGTGCAAAAAATGAGCCCTCTAACATCTATGTATACGGAAAAATGTAAAAGTTATAAGGGTCAGAAGAGGACAATTTTAAACATACTAATTTTCATACAAAAAGTTATAATTTTTTAAAGAAGTAAAACAAAATCAAACCTATATAAGCTGGGTATCATTTTAATCGTATAGTCCTACAGAATAAAGGAAATGGGCCTCATTTACTAAGAGTGTCAGGTTTTTACTAGTGGGAAATGTTGTTTCCGACCTGCAGGATTCCTATGGAGAAAATTCGGGAACATTTTCTAACCATTTTTTTTTTGGTGGAAATTTCCAGCCATTTATCCACAGGATTTTCTGTGAATTCAATAGTAAATAGGTCTGGTTTTGAAACCATGCCCCCTTTGCAACAGATCACGCCCCCTTTTCGGCTTTTCACAGTGCAATGTAGGGTTAGTCGGATTTTCCTGCCATAGACATGTCGCACCTACATAGACACACTGCACCTACAAAAACTGATCGGTTTCAGCATAGTAAATGAGGCCCTGTGTGTCTTTTTTTTACTGAAAAGTGCATTAACTATAAATTGAAACCCCTAAAAGCTTTTTTTTTTTTTTTTTATGTCCAACAAACAATTTTTTTTTTTTGTTGTACCATAGATTTTAGTTTGGAAATGATTGATGCAAAACAAGCCCACATATAGGTTTGTAGGTGGAAAATTGAAAGTGTTATAATTTTCTGAAGGTGAGGAGGAGAAAACAAAAGTGCAAAAATTAAATAACCCCTTAAGGGGTTAAGAAAATGAGTTCCTTAGGCCCCCATTCACCCAAAAGAGCCAGTAGATCATTTGACCATCAGGTCAAAATATGTCAGAATAACTTTTCTGCAGCATTGCTCTGTGACATGCTGTCTGAAGATCAGACTGCATTTTGAAAGGGACAGATTCCCTTTTAGAAAATTAAATCTCCTGTTATGAGAAGAGGTTGACAGGTATCAAATCTCTTCTTCACAGTTTGTAATGCCAGATTTTAGCAGGGACATAAGGGTTTCAAGCATAACAAGTATGTCATCCTTTTATTACCTATCACCATATTACCATGTAAACTTTCCCTAATCCCCCTCCCCATCTGTCCCTGACTCTGACAAAGTCTATCCCTGCATTTATTTTGCTTTTAAACCCCCTAAAAATCTCTTTTTCTATGTACTTTAGTAGCTCAGTTGTAGGCACAGAGCAGGGGAGGTTGTCATAGCAACGGCAAGTCCCTGGAGAGCGCAAGATAAGAGGGAATGAGCTTGTGTACAGCTCAGTGCTCCATCCCTCTCTCCTGCCTGTCTGACAGGCGGGAGCTGCACTGAGCTGATTTCAGACTCATTCACTGAGTCCGAAATGCTTGCTGACAGGATTGCTAGGGAGACCACCGGTGGAGAAGTTTTTAAAGGGGTTCTCTGGTGCTTAAACATCTTATCCCCTATCCAAAGGATAGGGGATAAGATGCCTGATCGCGGGAGTCCCGCAGCTGGGGACGCCCGTGATCATGCACGCGACACCCCGTTTGTAATCAGTACCCAGAGCGTGTTCACTCCTGGTCTGATTACGGTCGACCGCAGGGCCGGCGGCCTGTGGCGTCACGCCTCCGCCCACGTGTGATGTCACGCTCCACCCCTCAATGCAAGCCTACGGGAGGGGGCGTGATAGCTATAGGGGTTGTGCGCTGCCCTGCAGTTCGGAGCTCAGCTCACAGCGTCCGGAAGTTCATTACTCCGAACGCTGTGTGCGGGCTTCAGTGTTCGCGGCCGCCGGGCGTGACGTCACGCCCGGCCCCTTTGTGACTTCTCGCCCGACCCCTCGTGACGCCCAGTGGCTGCGAACACGGAAGCCCGCACACAGCGTTTGGAGTAATGAACTTCCGGACGCTGTGAGCTGAGCTTTAAGGGGAAAATGGGCTTGGTCAAACAGATTTGTAAATTACTTCTATTAAAAAATCTTAATCCTTTCAGTACTTTTAATTTAATTAGCAGATTTATACTACAGAGGAAATTCTTTTCTTTTTGGATTTCATTTCTGTCTGTCCACAGTGCTCTCTGCTGACACCTCTGTCCATGTCCAAAACTGTCCAGAGCAGGAGAAAATCCCCATAGCAAACATATGCTGCTCTGGACAGTTCTTGCAAGCCTACGGGAGGGGGCGTGATAGCTATCACGCCCTCTCCCGCAGGCTTGCATTGAGGGGCGGAGCGTGACGTCACACGGGGGCGGAGGCGTGACGTCACACGCCGCTGGCCCTGTAGTCTCCCATAATCGGACCCGGAGCGAACACGCTCCAGGGACTGATTACAAACGGGGTGCCACGTACATGATCACGGGAGTCCTGTAGCTGGATAGTGGATAAGATGTGTAAGCACCGGAGAACCCCTTTAAGTTTGTCATCAAAACTCAGGAATACCCCTTTGAACAGAGCTCTCTCTTTTTATATCATTGCTGTCAAGTGACAAAATTATACTGTTTAGATGAAGATTGTACAAATTCAAGTATTCAGTGGATAACATATTAACATACTAAACATGAAAGTCTTATAATAATAAATAGTTATTGCAAAAATTACGGTGAGTGGAGGCCACAGGATGTCCAATCCTATCTCCAAGATCAAAAATTCTGAACTTTTTCACTACTTTTTTTTTTCCACTTTCAGTGTGTTAGCCATTATTATAATTTATGTTCCCAGATTCTAAGATTCATTTTTATGTAACGACTGATCACTACATAATGAAAAATACAGTGGCCAAAAAGATTATAAAAGTTAGTGTTATTTTATTTGGTTTATATAAAAAAAAATATTAAAAAATCTGAGAAGGAACATAATAACTATGTATAAAAATATCAAGGGACAATACTATGATCTATTTATACCTAAGGCTAATTTCACACTGCCGCTGGACTCTGCTGCAAACGGCCATTAAAGGGGTACTCCAGTGAAAACCTTTTTTCTTTTAAATCAACTGGTGGCAGAAAGTTAAACATATTTGTAAATTACTTCTATTAAAAAATCTTAATCCTTCCAGTACTTATTAGCTGCTGAATGCTACAGAGGAAATTCCTTTCTTTTTGGAACACTGATGACATCACGAGCACAGTGCTCTCTGTTGACATCTCTGTCCATTTTAGCAACTATGCATAGCAGATGTATGTTAGCACTGCTGCCTTGCAGTGCTGGGGACTTGGGTTCAAATCCCAAGGACAACAATAAATAAAGACTTATTATTATTATTATTATTATTATTATTATAACGTCAGCAGAGAGAACTGTGCTCGTGATGTCATCAGAGAGCATTCGAAAAAGAAAAAAATTTCCTCTGTAGTATTCAGCAGCTAATAAGTACTGGAAGGATTAAGATTTTTTAGTAGAAGTAATTTACAAATATGTTTAACTTTCTGCCACCAGTTGATTTAAAAGAAAAAAGTTTTTCCCCGGAGTACCCCTTTTAAGACAATTTTTTTTTTTTTTTTTGCCTTTAACGGCAATTAGTGTGGCTGAGCCCAACGGGAGGCATAATGGGCACAGAGGACCCCATTCAATTTAATGTTATTCTCTGACTTCTGTTATTGCGGCTGTTACTCAGCCGGAAGATTGCAGGGGAAAAAGGCGTTGCAAGCACAAATTTTTCTCCCGGCAGTGTGAAAGGAGCCTAATACTGTAGGACTAGGTTCATTCTGTGGAATTTCCCACTTGACAAAATCCGTCTTGAGATTCCAAGTGCATCCAGCAGTGACAGATTTAGGACTGCGCGGACGTTGCCATCCCCATAGATGGCAATTTCTCCGGCTCCGATTTAGCCTAAAAAATTAGAAAGATCGTGCATCCACCGTATGGAAAAAAAATTGCCACCCTCTGTGTCTTCCTGAATAGGGAAAGTCAATGACATAATGCAGATGGAAGATCTGGCATTGGCTTATGCAGGAAAGGATCACCGCTAACTGGTATCCATTTGTACCTTTTAGAGAAACTGCAGAGTATGCCAGTATTTTCGAAACTGAGACCGTATTAGGGTAAAATCCATAATTTTAAACAATAGCATAGTATACTATGCTATTGGAGGGGGTGGATTTTCTACAGTGGACAGAAAGATATAGAAAAGTAGGTGCACTGTGGTGGAGGCAGGGAGGGGAAGGGGGAAAATGATTTATTTTTTTCTTCTTCTTGGAGTAGGATTGAGAGGATTGGGTGGGGTTAGAGAGGAGACATGAGGGCTGGGGGGGGGGTGGAAGGGGAGGAGGCCATTAGTCAGGGGTAGGCAAAGGATACAGGACAAGTTAGGCTATGCAGCATAATGAATATTAGCAGTTCATTCATTCGTTGTGATGTATTCAATTACTTACCTTAAGCTTTCTCAAGTTATTAGTCTGATTTTCCCTGGTCGTTTTTTTTTTTTATTAACATAAATTCATTCACTTATATTGTGCTTGGCCTAATCTCAATAAAATATGAATTAAAGAATGAGAAAGCACATTCTTTTGGCGGCGGAATATCCTCCGATGACATTCCATAGTGTGCACTGTGCAGCTGAATCTTATTGCCAGCTGCACAAAATTGCCAGGATTTTGCTGCATCAGAATTTCCGAGTGGACTTCCACTTTGAAACTTCACTCAGAAATTCCGTAGTGTGAAACTAACCTAAGAGTAACAAAGGGGTATCCATTTCATCTAGAGGAAAGAAGGTTTGTACACCACAATACCAAAAAATTATTTTATATGAAACCTGTTTTATGCTGCCCAGACCTCAGACAGCATAAAACAGGTATGTGGAGCATGATCCTGAAATACCAATATTTACTTTGTAATGCTTAAAAAAGTTTCCAGGACTCTGGTTTACTACCCGCCAGCCCTGAGTGATCAGTCTCTATACACAGATAGGGAGAGATGCGTCACTCAAGGCTGAGAACAACCTTTTGATCTCTGTAAAACGCCCAAGCTTTTCAGCGTGAATCATAGTGTATCTAGACCCTGCACCTGCTGCTCGAGGTTTAAACCGTGTAAAACAGTTGTCAGGTTCCCATTAAAGTAAGACCACTGAGACGAGCAATCTTGCTACAAAAAAAAAAAAAGCACTGGTCATAATGCTTCACATTTTATATTAATTTTATAATCTTATATGAAAGGTTTGCCCTTCTAGGAAACCTGTAAACATGTAACTGGGTATATAATTAATAAACTGAAAATAGATCTAGTAATGTCAGTCTGTAAAAGAATTTCACTGTAAGTTGTATATGTATTTTGTGTTTTACTTTTCTAAAGTCTTAAAGACCTGTCATAAGGTGTCTTTGACTTGTGTGAAAGCCTGGGCAGTGTAGCTTGAAGGTTTAGAAATCCCTGAACTAAAGGAGCACTTGGATGAGTGCTTTGGCTCCTTAGTTCCAGCAGTAGGTTGGGGGCGAGGGTTCCTTTTGACATGTCAGAACATAAAAATCTGCACATAGGTGCTCGATTCAGTGAGTTTACCATCCGTACTTTAGGCTATATGTGTTAAAATAATCTACATGATTCTCAGTTCTGTTACTAGAAATAGAAACAGTGAAGCACATAATAAAACCTACAGTAGGTTTGCTGAAAAGGAAAGAAACATAAAGGCTGCCTTGCTTAAATGAACAATTGTGTACATTCAGAATAAATGAGAATGGAATCCCACTGCTGAAATATGCAGTGGCTGCAGTCTCTCTACTCAGTGGAATTATATGCAGCTGGGACTTGTACTGTTAAAGGGATATTCCAGGAATTTTTTTGACTATGCTACAGGGGCTGTGAAGTTAGTGTAGTTCATAATATAGTGTCTGTACCTATGTGTGATGGTTTTCTCACAATTCTTATGTGATTTTTCACTCCAATGTTTATTTTTTCCAGCATTCAAAATGACTGTTGTCTCGGATTTTTCCCAGCTTGCAATGCGGCCGCGACCTGACTCACTAGTCAGCTGATGACAGGGAGCCTGTCTGCTTCAATGTGTGGAGGGACCAATCTGCAACTAATGCAATAGCTATAGGCACCCTGATTGAAAACCACGCTGATTTGAATGAATGCAGCTCATTTATGTTTCAGTGGATAGGGTGGCTGATGTGTGGGAGGGAGGAAGATGGAATTGGGGATTTGTGGTCAAAAAAAGAAAAGTCAAACATGAAATACTAGTTCACAAACAGCTAGCCACAGTGTTTAGGTAATCTCACAACATAGCCATTTAGCCCAAGACAAGCGCAGATCCTCCCTAAGCATGTCCATTACTGTCTGCCAGGTACGTACTAAAACCACCTTATGCTGGATAACCCCTTTAAGTAAAGTTGATGACAAGACTTGAATACATTTAAAGGAAATTCAGTTTAAAATGACTGTCCAAGCATGAGCTCAATAGTGATATGTATGTCACCTACAGTGGGCACTTACCTGTTATTTATATTCTGTAAGTCTTAATGTTTGGCTTCACAGCTGTGATCTTGACTACAGTTAATCTAAAGGGAGACCGAAGTAGACCCTATTCTGTCTCATCATTGGGTCAAATTGTTACTTTCCCTCCTACTGCAGCTCTGCCTCCTTTGACTGGTTCCTGTGTATTAATGCAAGTCTATAGGTAAAAACTCTTAAACACATAACATTTTTCTGTTAGCATATGGGGCCTTGTTTTTTTTTTTGTTTTTTTTTGTGGTAAGTTTTATAAATTTTTTAACCCTTTTTTATTTTTTTTTGTTAACAAGGGAAAGACTGGGATCACTTATTTAAGCAGAGGCCAGTAGTTTTGAGTAAAATACTGAAACATTATGGCCCAGATTTATCAAACTATGTGAGAGAAAAACTGAAGTATTTTCTGTACAGTCAAATACTGTTCAATTATTTTTTTTCAAATGAACAAAAATGCATATATTTTATTGAATTGAAATGGGCACTGTCAGATTCAAAAGCTTTTTATATGTTGTACATCTTGGCAAAACATTATCCTTTCTAATATAGTTCATAAAAACTTTTATTTCTTTTTTTTTTTTTTTTAAATAGAGATCATGGCTTATTAACTCCTTAACGACGTTGGACGTATATTCACGTCCTGCGCCGGCTCCCGCGATATAACGTGTGACCCCGTGTCATATCGGGTCGGTCCCAGAGGTCATCAACAGCCGGGACCCACAGCTAATACAGGAAATCACTGATCGTGGTGATGCCCTGTATTAACCCCTTCTCCCCTTCCCCCCCCCCCCCAAAAAATTGTGCAAATAAAAATAAACATATGTCTTATCGCCACATGCGTAAATGTCCGAACTATAAAAATATATCCTTAATTAAACCGCACAGTCAATGGCGTACAGGTAAAAAAATTCCAAATTCCAAAATTGGAATCACTTTTTATACCATTAAAAAATGTATAAAAAGCGATCAAAAAGTCTGCTCAAAACAAAAATGGTACCAATAAAAACTTCAGATCACGGCTCAAAAAATGAGTTCTCAAACCGCCCCATACACTGAAAAATAAAAAAGTTATAGAGGTCAGAAGATGACATTTTTAAACGTATAAATTTTCCTGCATGTAGCTATGATTTTTTTTTCCAGAAGTACGACAAAATCAAACCTAAATAAATAGGGTATCATTTTAACCGTAAGGACCTACAGGATAAAGATGAGGTGTAATTTTTACCGTAAAATGCACTGCGTAGAAACGTAAGCCCCCAAAAGTTAGTTTTTTCTTCAATTTTGTCGCACATTGATTTTTTTTCCCGTTTCGCTGTGGATTTTGGAGTAAAATGACTATTGTCACTGCAAAGTAGAATTGGTGGCACAAAAAATAAGCCATAATATGGATTTTTGGGTGGAGAATTTAAAGGGTTATGATTTTTAAAATGTAAGGAAGAAAAAACGAAAATGCAGAAACTGAAAAATGCTGAGTCCTTAAAGGGGTACTTTGCCCCTAGACATCTTATCCCCTATCCAAAGGATAGGGGATAAGATGTCAGATCGCCGGGGTCCTGCTGCTGGGGACCCCGGGGATCGCTACTGCCGCACCCCGCTATCATTACTGCGCAGAGCGAGATCACTCTGCACGTAATGAGGGGCAATACAGGGGCTGGAGCATCGTTACGTCACGGCTCCGCCCCGTCAATACAAGTCTATGGGAGGGGGCGTGGCGGTCGTCACGCCCCCTGCCATAGACTTGCATTAAGGGGACGGGCGTGATGTCATGAGGGGCGGAGCCATGACGTCACGCTGCTCCGGCCCCTGTATCGCCCATCATTACGCACAGAGCGAACTCGCTCTGTGCAGTAATGATGGCGGGGTGCCGCAGCAGCGATCCCCAGGGTCCCCAGCAGCGGGACCGCGGCGATCTAACATCTTATCCCCTATCCTTTGGATAGGGGATAAGATGCCAGAGGCGGAGTACCCCTTTAAGGGGTTAAAAAAAAGACCACTAGGGGTCCCCATACCATCTAGAACAGGCATAGGTAACCTTCACCACTGTAGATATTTTGGACAACATCTCCCATGATGCTTTGGCAGATTTTTGGCTGTAAGAACATCATGGGAGATGTAGTCCAAAACATCTGCAGTGCCGAAGGTTGCTTATCTAGAACATAATCCAGTCTGGCTGCAGCATTCAGAAACTAACTCCAGAAAGTGAGGGCGGGACTAGCACTCCTCTGCACTTACTCCTGTCCTATCAGACTGCAGCATGAAAACAGACAGGAGGGAGTTACATACCAGCCAGTAGCGATTGGATATGGAGAAAGGTAAACGTTGATCCAGCACGTGAATAACATTTCCAGCTTTTTTGTTGATTCCATATAAAACAGTAGATCACAGCAGAGTGTACACAAGAACAGTCATCTGAACGCATTTCAAGCGGAATTCCACTCTTTATAACATATCTGGTATTTGTGATAGAGTGGGATTCCGTTCAAAACTCTGCGGCACAGCACAGCACACACACATCCCCTTCAAAGCACAGAATGACAAACCAAGTGAGTAACAGAGAGAATGTATTTAGGAGAGAAAATTAGGTTCTAGACACACAAAAATTATATGTATGTGTTCAGGGTTATGTACTGAGGAACATATAAAATTTTCTTTTTTTGTGGGATATAACAGGTACACTTTAAGAATCTGTCAGTGAGGTACCAGTGAGCTGACAGAAGAAACCATTCTCTCTGTTAGGCTCCTTGAAACTCAAAGTTGCTACCGATCGTGGAGTCTAAAAAGATTCACCAAGACTTTTGTCAGCATTATTGAACAGGCACAGACACAGAGAGGGAGATTTATCAAAACCTGTGCAAAGAACTGTTGCACAGTTGCCCATAGCAACCAATCAAATCGCTAAATTTCCCCCAGAGTGAGTAAATGGGATGGAAGAGGGACACCCTAGAACTGGTATGACTGGGGGGAACTAACAAAGGCCTATTCACTTCCTAATAAAAAATGTCACTGGTGTAGAAAGGGAGGTTAAATGATAATGGAAAGTTAAAGTACTATTTGTATAATCTGCCACAAGGGGGAGTTGGATAACAGAAACACAACACTTGTGTTGTTTTTAGTATTGGCACAAATGACTGAATGCATTGAATACATTTGGTTATTTTTATTTTTTATTTTTGAAGAAAAAATAAAGTGTGTGTGTGGGGGGGCAAGCAATTTGAGGGATTTGGCTTTATGATTTTCACCAGGAAGTATATATAATAACCTGGGTTGTTATGTTTAGGGCAATACTGAATTAATGATTTACTATTCTTGCTCTGGTGGCTTTTTTTTTTTTACATTCCATTACTGTGATAAATTGTGTTAATTTAGTAGTATGGATTGTTACAGATACAGCAATACCAATTATTGATAGTCATGTTAATGTATTAACTTTAAAAAATGAATAAATAAAAGGGAAATAATGCATACTATTTTAAACCTAGTGGCATACCAGTTTTCAATCTGGCAATAAAACTAATATGGTTCAAAAATGAGCCGACCAAAGCCACTATCTGACTCTGTCCGTCTCATTCAAGTGAATGGGATGTGGTGCGGGTCCAGTGGGCATATGGCAGTGGCCGACTTTTGAATTTCACTGCTGGTGACCGTATTGCTAAACCCTGGTGTAAATGTAGCCCATGTAGACTTATTTCCCCCTCTCCACCCTGCCGTGTATATTTTTATCCCATTCCCTTCTGCTACCTCTAACACTTAAATAAGGGAGTGATAGAGCAGAGAAAGCCAACACAGCCAGGAGCAGTGTGTCATGTCTGTGTAACACACAGCTGGCTGTTCTGCTGCTTCTAACTCAGACTCTATAGCAGACAAATTGGCAGAAAATATAAGTGAAGGCAATTCATTATTTTTTATTTTTATTTGCAGTTAGAAAGCAAATGAACAATAAAAAAAATGAGCCATATGTGTTTATAGCCATGTGTTCCATACTTTTCTCACTAAGTTATAACTCTCCAACATCCTATACATACATTATGACTAATAATATTGTGTCTTATTTGTAACATTGTTATATATTTATTTTAAACATTGAAATTTTCTGGACAAAAGTTATCACTCTACATTATAGTTAGATTTTAATGATCTTTTTCCTTTAAAATTATGCTATCACATTAAAAACTGATGTTCATTTGTATAGTTCATTTTTTCAAGCATCATTTACTGGAAGTAGTTTGAGTGGGTAAAGTAACTGTTGCTACCATTTTACCCAGGTGGCTTTTTAATGTCATCTTATAAATGCACATTTAGCTAATCAAGTTTGTCTAGAGGTGTCAGTGTGAGGCCTTGTTGGTAAAAAAAAATGCTGAAGGTGAATTATTCTATTTAACCCCTTAAAGACACCAGTTTTTTTTTTTTTTTTTGCAATTTAGTTTTTCCCTCCTCATCTTCTAATATCCAAAATGGCATGTGCTCCTCATCCTTTCTCACATGAGCCTGGCAATTTATGAAAGTTCGGCGAGCCGCTATCGCCTCAATGTTCAGAACGAGACTGGGTTTGCCGAGCTCTGCTTACTCATCTCTACTGAGCAATATTTATCCAGAGAAAAGAAAGAAACCCCCATGGTATAGGAGCCAATTATCCTTATCTGAAGGGGAAAATTTCCTTTATTCCAAATATAGAAATCAAATTAAATCTTTGGATCAACAACCCTTTTCCAGAATTTAGAGATTATAATTTGTAACATAGTAACATAGTTCATAATGTTTTTAAAAAAAAGACCAGAGTCCATCGAGTTCAACCTATATCCCTAATGAGTCCCTATTGAGTTGATCCAGAGGAAAGCAAAAAAACTTTCATACTAGAGGTAAAAATTCCTTCCAAATATGGCATCAGAATAAATCCCTGGATCAACTTACTGTCCCTATAAATCTAGAATCCATAATCTGTATTGTTATCACTCTCCAAATATGCATCCAGACCCCTTTTGAACTCTCTTATCGAGTTCACCATGACCACCTTCCCTGGGAGAGAGTTCCACAGTCTCACTGCTCTTACAGTAAAGAACCCCCGTCTTTGCTGGTGTAGAAACCTTTTTTCTAAATGAAGAGAATGCCCCCTTGTTATACATACAGTCCTTGGTATAAATAGATCATGGGAGAGATCTCTGTACTGCCCCCTGATATATTTATACATTATTAGGTCACCCCTAAGCCTTCTTTTTTTCTAAACTAAATAACCCTAATACTGATAATCTTTCTGTGTGTAGTAGTCCTCCCATTCCCCTTATTACTCTGGTTGCCAGTCTTTGAACCCTCTCCAGCTTCACTATATTTTTCTTGGAATACTGTGTACAGTACTGGGCACGGCACCAGTGTACATGTGTGGTCTGACTAGTGATTTGTACAGTGGCAGAATTATTTCCTTGTCATGGGCATCTATGCCCCATTGATGCACCCATGATTTTATTTGCCTTGGCAGCAGCTGCCAGATACTGGTCACTACAAGACCCCAAAGTCCTTTTCCATGTCAATCATCCCAAGTGTTGTCCCATTTAATATATAATCCCAGCCTGGATTTTTCCTTCCCATGTGCATTACCTTACATTTATCAGTGTTGAACCTCATCTGCCACTTCCCAGTCCAAAACTCCAACCTATCCAGATCCATTTGTAATAGAGCACAGTCCTCTTTACAGAGTTTAGTTTCATTATTACACTTTTAACTTTTTCAGTGTTAAATGTAACCACAGAGCTGGATTCACAGTTTACACTGCTCTATAATATCCTCCATGCTGCTGCTACTAATGATGATGTACAATAGATATATCAGGAATAGGATTTCATGCTCTATGTGTACTGTGAATGTAAGACATCCAAAAAAGCTAGTCTCCACCCACTAGCTCAGGTACAGCTTAAAATTAGAGATTGAGTGTGTAGAAGGCAAAATTGGTAAAATTCCATTCACATACATCAGCCAGAAGTAGTGCTACTCATCATATACACAGATGAAAGCCTGTCTTTTAAAAAAATCTCCCCTGAAAGTGCAGGAACACTTAAGTAATTATACCCATTTTTCATTTTCTGTTGCTATCCTTTATGAAAAGTTGATTCTTCTCTCCTGACCATAATGTAAGTAATTATTTATGATACAAGTTTCCTACATTTAGGTGACTGAATTACACTATGTTGTCCATGTGGAAATAGTAGTCATGGGAAGTATCAGTAATAAGAAGAACTATGCTGCCATGATAGATGATATCTAATGCTCTGGAATCAGAGATAAGCACTTCTCATTTGTCATATTATGTTGAAAAACATTGATATTTTGTAGTTTGCTAGGAAAACCTTGCAACATAACAGAGCAAGAGCTCTGTTATACAGTCAGGTCTATAAATATTGGGACATCGAGACAATTCTAACATTTTTGGCTCTATACACCACAATGGATTTGAAATGAAATGAGCAAGATGTTCTTGAACCCCTTAAGGACGCAGGATGTAAATGTACGTCTTGGTGCGGTGGTACTTAACGCACCAGGATGTACATTTACGTCCTTTACATAACCGCGGGCATCGGAGCGATGCCTGTGTCAAAGAACTTTTGACCCTGGGAAGCCCAGGGTCACTGAAACCCTTATTATCTCCCACCCCTAAAATTTAACCTTTATTCATGTGTTATTAAAAGAATTTTTAAGGTGAGTATATAACTTAAAAACTACGAGCTTGTGTGTGCTTAATAGTATTGTTTATATTCCATCCAGTTATCACTGGTAAATGAATTGGTCCATATGTGGACTGCAGTTCCACAGTATATTGCACGCACAAGCTGACGATATTAAAATGCTGAAAATGCCCCCTCTACATGTTTCACTACTTCCGTAGCGTCCTCAGGAGGGAAAATGGGCATGCCCATTTTCCCTCCTGAGGACGCTACGGAAGTAGTGAAACATGTAGAGGGGGCATTTTCAGCAGGATGCCCATTTTCCCTCCTGAGGACGCTACGGAAGTAGTGAAACATGTAGAGGGGGCATTTTCAGCATTTTAATATCGTCAGCTTGTGCGTGCAATATACTGTGGAACTGCAGTCCACATATGGACCAATTCATTTACCAGTGATAACTGGATGGAATATAAACAATACTATTAAGCACACACAAGCTCGTAGTTTTTAAGTTATATACTCACCTTAAAAATTCTTTTAATAACACATGAATAAAGGTTAAATTTTAGGGGTGGGAGATAATAAGGGTTTCAGTGACCCTGGGCTTCCCAGGGTCAAAAGTTCATTGATTAATTTTCACCCTAACCCATCCTGGGAATTGGTTGTTGCGGTGATGCCTGTGTCATGCGCGACTGATCCCGGCTGCTGATCGCAGCCAGGGACCCGCCGGCAATGGCCGACGCCCGCGATCTCGCAGGCGTCCGCCATTAACCCCTCAGATGCCGGGATCAATACAGATCCCGGCATCTGCGGCAGTACGCGATTTCAATGAATGATCTGATCGCCCGCAGCGCTGCTGCGGGGATCCGATCATTCAGAACGCCGCACGGAGGTCCCCTCACCTGCCTCTGTCCGACTCCCGGCGTCTTCTGCTCTGGTCTGAGATCGAGCAGACCAGAGCAGAAGATAACCGATAACCCTGATCTGTTCTATGTCCTATACATAGAACAGATCAGTATTAGCAATCATGGTATTGCTATGAATAGTCCCCTATGGGGACTATTCAAGTGTAAAAAAATAAATGTTAAATTTAAAGTAAAAAATCCCCTCCCCCAATAAAAAAGTAAAACGTCCGGTTTTTCCTATTTTACTCCCAAAAAGCGTAAAAAATAAATTTAATAGACATATTTGGTATCGCCGCGTGCGTAAATGTCCGAACTATTAAAATAAAATGTTGATGATCCCGTACGGTGAACGGCGTGTACGTTAAAAAAAAAAATAATTTCCAAAATTTTTTATACATTTTATTTAAAAACAAATTATAAAAAATTTATTACGTTTTTTACATGCAAATGTGGTATAAAAAAAAGTACGGATTATGGCGCAAAAAATTAGCCCTCATACTGCCGCTTATACGGAAAAATGAAAAAGTTATAGGTCATCAAAATAAAGGGATTATAAATGTGCTAATTTGGTTAAAAAGTTTGTGATTTTTTTTTAAGCACAACATTAATATAAAAGTATGTAATAATGGGTATCATTTTAATCGTATTTACCCTCAGAATAAAGAACACACGTCATTTTTACCGTAAATTGTACGGCGTGAAAACGAAACCTTCCAAAATTAGCAAAATTGCGTTTTTCTTTTTAATTTCCCCTGAAAAATAGTGTTTTTTTGGTTGCGCCATACATTTTATGATATAATGAGTGATGTCACTACAAAGGACACCTGGTCATGCAACAAAACAAGCCCTCATAGTAGTCTGGCGATGAAAATATAAAAGAGTTATGATTTTTAGAAGGCGAGGAGGAAAAAACAAAAACTTAAAAATTTATTTGTCTGAGTCCTTAAGGCCAAAATGGGCTGAGTCCTTAAGGTGTTAACTGCAGACTGTCAGCTTTAATTTGAAGGTATTTACATCCAAGTCAAGCGATTGACTTGTCCATTGAATAACATTCCACTTCTTTCCCTTAAAAAAAACTTTTCCGTTGCTTTTTCAGTATGCTTTGGGTCATTGTCCATCTGCACTGTGAAGCGCCATCCAATGAGTTCTGAAGCATTTTGCTGAATATGAGCAGATAATATTGCCAGAAACACTTCAGAATTCATCCTGCTGCTTTTGTCAGCAGTCACATCATTAATAAATACAAGAGAAGCAGTTCCATTGGCAGCCATACATGCCCACTCCATGACACTACCACCACCATGTTTCACTGATGAGGTTTATGCTTAGGATCATGAGCAGTTCCTTTCCTTCTCCATACTCTACTCTTCCCATCACTCTGGTACAAGATGATCTTGGTCTCATCTGTCCATAGGATCTTGTTCCAGAACTGTGAAGCCTTTTTTAGATGTCGTTTGGCAAACTTTAATCTGGTCTTCCGGTTTTTGAGCGCATAGATGTAACTTGTAGAGACATTACTAATCTAAGTTAAGGTGAAATATGTTAGGAAAATCATAGAAATCAAGAACAACATTTTCCAATTGCAATTTCTTTATTAACAACATTATATTAGTGGTATACCTGGTTCAAGACAAATGGTATTTACAAAATATAAGCAAACAATGATTATGGCGAACAGATCAGATGGGGACAACTGGTCTTATCCTGATCTGTATTTCCTGCCTAACGATACTGTAGGTCCCCTGTCCTAATGACCTGGGCCTACATCGGAACCTCCTAGTAGACCCTAGGCTAGAGAGGGGAAGTACGTCTGCTGATGCATCAGTTAGATTCAGCAGGAGAGAGGCCCCTAAGGTGTAGGGGGCTAGGCATATAATCGCACAGATAAATTACAGGAAAACCAAACGTGGTTGGTACAGAATAAAAAGACCTGTGGAAAATAACCAAGGGTGTAATACAGTATTCAGATATCAGACATGGGATGTTGTCTGAACAGCATAGATAAAGGTATACATATGCACATATGGGTAAAACCACAAAAGTCCAACGCGTTTCGCTCCTGTGTCTTACCACAGGAAGCTCCTCAGGGATTAATAAGAAATGCTTAGAGAGGGGTCACTGGAGACCCTACACATGGTTGCTATGTGTCATCACATATATAGAAGCTTGAAAGAGTGCGTACATTAGATATTCTTTAATTGTTGTGTAATATACTTGACAAAGGTCTGGACAGTTCTGTTATTGGTGTGTAATCTTGTACGTGGATAAACTGGTAACTGATGGATCCTTGGTGAATGGTAGTTCCCACTCAGAAGCCACTAGGTCTTGTGCATGGGTAACCCGGTAACAGATGGGTAATAGGTGAATGGTAGTCCCCACTCGGGAGCAACAAGGTCTGGTAGGTGTGTCCCAGAGATAAGAGCTGGGTCCGGTCCAGAGTTCCCGATGAGGGGACCGGGAGAGAAGATAATATCCGGTTCCTGTGGCTTTGGGAACTCTGGACTGGACCCAGCATTTATCTCTGGGACACACCTACCAGACCTTGTTACTTTTGACCAATATTTTCTGAATTTTGAGGTAAATCTAAGAGAATCTTCCCTAACAATTGCCCTATATATCTTAACCCTGAATTTCTTATCTAACAAAATATATTCTTCTTATATAATAAAACTAGCTGAGTACCCGGCGTTGCCCGGTTTTTCCTTCCTAATCCTTGTTGGGGAGGAAAATAAACAAAGGAGGAAGCTTTTGACTTAATATCCAGTCCTCATAGGATAGGGGATAAGATGTCAGATCGCCGTGGTCCCGCTGCTGGGGAGCCCCAGGATCGCCGCTGTGGCACTGCGCTATCATTGCTGCACAGAGCGAGTTAACTCTGTGCGTAATGACGGGCGATACAGGGGCCGGAGCAGCGTGACGTCATGGCTCCGCCCCTCCTGACATCACGGCGCATCCCCTTAATGTAAGTCTATGGCAGGGGCGTGACTGCCGCCACGCCCCCTCCCATAGACATGTATTGAGGGAGCATGCCGTGACGTCAGGGGCGGAGCCGTGACATAACGATGCTTCGGCCCCTATATTGCCCGTCATTACATGCAGAGCGAACTCGCTCTGTGCAGTTATGATAGCGCGGTGCCACAGCGGCGATCCTGGGGCTCCCCAGCAGCTGGACCGCGGCGATCTGTCTAGCGGCGGAGTACCCCTTTAATGACCAGGCTCTTTTTTCTTTTAATTTGACATGTATCTCTTTAAATGGTAATAACTTAAGAATACTTTTTCTGAGCGGAGCAATTCTGAGCTTGTTTTTCTGTGACATATATTGTACTATAAGTGGTGCAGCATTTTTTGTGAACAACTCCAAAATATTGTCAAAAACTGGAAAACTTGTGGGGTTTAAATTTTTAATTTTTTTATATGGTGTACACTGTGCAGCAAAAGTGATATTTATATTGTGGGTCAGTACGATTATGGCGATGCCCATTTTATATAGCTTTCTATGTTCTTTTTCCTTTTCTGAGCAAAGATATTTTTCTGCCATTCATTTTCCAACAGCCGTAACTTTTTATTTTTCATCCGACATCATTGAGTAAGGGCTTATTTTTTTGCGGGATGAGTTGTACTTTTTAATGGTATCTTTTTTGCAATACGTGCTAGCATTTGATCTTTTTTATTCCGCTATTTGTACAAAAAATTTTTTTAAGGCGTTCACCTTGCGGTATAACTGGGAAGCCTATCAGGCTGCATTTGTGCGAGGGGGCGGGAATTCTCACGGCCCCCCGTACCTACAGGCGGGGCCATGCAAGGGGCATCGCTATAAAACGCCCCCGCTACATACAGGCGGGGCGTACGGGGTTTACAGGTGGAAGGAGTCCAACAGTGCGAGGTCTCGCGTCTACAGGCACTTTTATGGATCTGGTAACCCGAGTCCCCCTACCCCCGCCCCCACGTTTGTTACCGTCACATACCCTCACTGCCGGTCCAGCTGTGTTTCTTCAGCTTCGACCCCGGAGCCGGGCGGGTGACGTCACTTCCCCGCGCCACGAGTTCCTCCGTCCAGCACGCTCGCTTCCAGCGTGCAAATGCGGCATGCTCACTTTCTCGGGCGGCAGACCGGGGTAGTTCACTGACCACGGGCTCCGCCTGGCTCACCTCCACTGGCTGTCTGCTGCTCTGGCGTTGTGCCTGGCGTGCTGGGTTGCCGTGGCAACGCTGCCGGGCCACGCAGTGGGCGGAGAGTCGGAACCTCGAAAAAAAAAAACAAAGAAAAAAACCATGCGGCCAAGCCATGGCAGCGGCACCCTGGGACCCCTGGGCCCATGCCGAGGTTGTGTCTCCCCACGCGGCCAATGCTGGGTGAGGCACATGCAGGCAATATGGGTATATATTTTATATATATATATATATATATATATATATATATATATATATATATATATTATGTGTATGTAACCTGCTAGGTAAACGGAGCGGTCACCAGGCACCAAGGATATAATAGCACAGTAGTTTCATATCTCTATCATCCATGTCAGCCATGCTAGCTCCATACTGTGCAGTCACTCATAGCTTCTATACTGTGCAGTCACTCATAGCTTCTATACTGTGCAGTCACTCATAGCTTCTATACTGTGCAGTCACTCATAGCTTCCATACTGTGCAGTCACTCATAGCTTCCATACTGTGCAGTCACTCATAGCTTCCATACTGTGCAGTCACTCATAGCTACCATACTGTGCAGTCACTCAGCTTCCATACTGTGCAGTCACTCATAGTTTCTACCGTGCAGTCACTCAGTTTCATACCATGCAGTCACTCATAGCTTCAGACTGTACAGTAACTCATAGCGTTCATTCTGCGCAGTCACTCACAGCGTTTCATACTGCGCAGTCACTAGTAGCGTTTCGTGCTGTACAGTCACTCACAACGTTCATACTGTGCAGCCACTCTTAGCTTCATACTGTGAAGTCTCTTATAGCATTTATACCATCAGTTAACCACGGCATTTATACCGTGCAGTCACGTGTTGCATTTATACCGTGCAGTCACTCATAGCATTTATACCAGGCAGCCGCTCATAGCATCATACCGGGCAGTCGCTCATAAGCATTTTACAGTCCACTCACTCATACCGTCATACTGCGCAATCACTCATATCATCTGTATTGGACAGTGGCTCGGCACTGATACCGTGCAGTCACCCATTCCACCATACTGTGTAGTCTCCTAGCGCTTACACCATGCAGCTACTCTTAGCACTCATACCATGCAGTCACTCATAGAATGCATCCCACACGTAGCTGCATGCGATACATACGCTCATGGCTTCACACCGCACGCAACACCTATTCTGTACATGCACCCTTAACGTTTACTGCTCTACGTCATGTCAGTTCCATACCGCTCTCCGCTTCATACTGCACACACGGTCAAGCATCTATGCCACGCATAAACATTCATAATATTTATCCTGCATAATAGACACTCTTGGTGGCACATGCCGCGCATATAGTTACAGTGTTGTATAGAGTACACACGTCATAGTGTTCATGCAGTGGGTACAGCATGTCGGTTACAGTACACACATGTTCAGGGTCACATACTGCAAGCACGGTCACGTCATTGCATAGAATACACGCTCACAGTGTCACATACAGTAGACACAGCTGTGATATCGTGTACGGCAAGTGCGCTCTTGGCGTCACTCACGGTGGGTACAGTTTGCCGCTGCATTCAATACACACGCTCAGTGTTTGCACACAGTGGGTACGGTTATAGTATCATACACAGTACACACGCTCATACTCTTACATACAGGGAGTTCAGTCATTTTGTTACATACAGCTCATTCGCTCATAATGTTGTATGCAGTGAGTTTAGCTATAGTACTGTGCACAGTTCATATGACAATAGTTCCCATGCAGTGGGTACAGTTCCATTTTTACACACAGTGCGTACGCTCATCACGCCACACATTGGGAGTACAGTCAGTGCCAAACGCTCATACCTTTAGCTCCGCGTCCGTGCCCGCCATGGTCATACTGCACTCACGTGTGCCGTCGCATCCGTACATGTGCGCATATGGGTTGCACTGAGCGTACGCTCTCAACTGTTGTCGCATCTAGCTCCTCACCGTCTTACCGCACACATGCTTATAGCTAGTACTGGTCATACTCATAACCTTACTCGGAATACCATACACACGCTCTACTGTACAGATATTCTCAGCTTGTACGGCACAATCACGAGTAGTTACCCTGCACACACTTCGGTACCGGCTATTGGTCCCCGTAGCTGACATACCACACTCACGTTACCATAGTAACTGCTCAGTCACAGGTTAAACATCCGTGTCTTGTCATACGCTCACCAGTCATCTTCTAACTCGTCCTACAGCATGCACTAAGTCGTTGTCGCGGACACGTTACTCTGCACATTCATACCATGACACAGGTGGCGTACACTCACTTCACCTGCCACGTTCTGCAGGGAGACGCGATACTTATTTGTTGTTACTGACGTGTCTTCTGAATAACAACATCACAACACATAGGTGGTTGTTTCCCCACCATGCCTGCCACGTCTGCAGGCAGGCAGCACTGCGTAGTTGCTGTTACTGACACTCATATGTATGTACTTCTCAACACGTACCCACTGATCCATATTACGTTCACCATTCTTGTTTGCTTACTACAGTTACTCGCTTCACATACTGACGCTGCTACTGACATGTCTTCAGAGCCTTGCGCGTCCCTCACCCACCAAGTTCCTCAGTCCTGACTCGCTTCAGTCGGGGTCTTGGTAAAGTCTGTTGTTTCCTGACTCTGCTTCAGTGCAATATGACTCGATACACATAGGCAGTGGGTCAACCGTCTGGCTGACACTTCTTCAGTGGGGCCCCCTGTACACTCAAATGTATGTACTTCTCAACACGTACCCACTGATCCATGTTACTTTCACCACTCTTATTTGCTTACTACAGTTACTCGCTTCACACACTGACGCTGCTACTTACATGTCTTCTGAGCCTCGCGCGTCCTTCACCCTCCAAGTTCCTCAGTCCTGACTCGCTTCAGTCGGGGTCTTGGTAAAGTCTGTTGTTCCTGACTCTGCTTCAGTGCAATATGACTCGATACACATAGGCAGTGGGTCAACTGTCTGGCTGACACTTCAGTGGGGGGACCCTGCGTATGCTATTCTGTCTCTTCTTCAGCGCAGCAGCATACACTTAGCCTCATCTCATTTCTCCATGCATACATTATGTCAGGCACTCAGCTGCCAGTCGCTCCCGCATTGCCATAACAAAGATATGGTCTGAAGGGGTGGCACTCCATCTCCACCGGCAACGCCTGCAGGGATATTCACAGCTTAGTCAATGTTTCCCTAACAAAGGTCATAGAGTTACAATTTCACGACTTATAGGTGGTTGTTTCACGCACTTAGCTGTCTTGTCCACTCATGTCAATGTCACGCTAACAGCCATCACTTCCACAGACACGAGGGCTACTCAAAGACCTGTCATGTCTACAGGTACGAGGTTCGAGTCAGATTGCCATTCCAGGCACAGCAGTCACGTAAAGACCTGTCACATCCACAGGCACGAGGGTATGTGGGACCTGTCAGAACCTACAGGTAGGATAGTCACATAGAGGCCTGTCACATCTACTGGCACGAGGGCAGCTAAGACCTGTCAAAGTCTACAGGTACAATAGTCACAATAGTCGGTCAGGTCTGCGGACACAGTGGTTCTGTTAATGCCTGTCTGAAGGCAGGATAGTCCTTAGATTTAATTATTATGGAGATCTGTCGAGTCTGCAGGCATGATCAGGGTGAGAAGGCCCGTCGTTCGCTGCAGGTCATTACTCCTGAGACCACATTCATGACGATCAACTCTTTGTTTCACTTTACTAACAATGGAGATTTGGCCACTAATCAGTAGGGACAGGAGGACAGGTTATGCCCAACAAGCTTGTCCCCTTTCTGCATTTACCACAGTGAGTACGTCAATATGAACCAATCAGCTAGCACATAGTCAGGTCCTCTTCCAGTGCCGGGCCGGACGCAGGAGGCGTCACCACCATCTTCTCAGTGTCAGGTTCTGCCTCATGTGGTCGCTAGCCGGCAGGCACGACCCTCTTGGTTCTAGAGTCTAGTAAGAACAGTTTAGGGGACTTGGATATGACTAGTGAGGGTGTCGGTTATCATGGTCAGGAATGTTGTTATTAATTCTACTTCTTGAATTTTTGCCCTCTATAGGCGTGCCCTCATACACGGTTATGGGCACAATGCAACCGCCTCGTCAGTCATCCTTATTTATATAGGTGCATAGGTTTGTATGTAGGTATAATCTCAAGCTCGGAACAACTCGAACCGCTTGGTAAAGTCAATGTATGGTTTGCATAGTTATGTATTTAGCGCCTGCTACCGCAGACACGAATGTAAGCCCTGAGCACAAGTGGGAAGCCTATCAGGCTGCATTTGTGCGAGGGGGCGGGAATTCCCACGGCCCCCTGCACCTACAGGCGGGGCCATGCAAGGGGCATCGCTATAAAACGCCCCCGATACATACAGGCGGGGCGTACAGGGTTTACAGGTACCCTCCCTTATTCTTATCAATTCATCATAGGGTATGCCCTTTATAGGCGTGCCCTCATACGCGGTTATGGGCACAACGCAACCGCCCTCGTCAGTCATCCTTATTTATATAGGTGCATAGGTTTGTATGTAGGTATAATCTCAAGCTCGGAACAACTCGAACCGCTTGGTAAAGTCAATGTATGGTTTGCATAGTTATGTATTTAGCGCCTGCTACTGCAGGCACGAATGTAAGCCCTGAGCACAATTTACATTATAGTTTTATAGTACACCTCATTACGGACGTGGCAATACCAATTATGTATATGATTTGTCTTTTTGATAATACAGGGCTTTTATTGGGAAAGGAGCATTTTTATATTTTTTTTTTACACTTCATACTTTTATTGAAGAACTTTTTATTTAATTTTTTACACTTTTTACAGGTTATACTATGCTGCAATACATTTGTATGCAGTATGACCCGATCAGCTGCACACTATACAGTCTGTTCGATCCAGCCTGTGGCTGGATTTCACAGGCTTCCGTAGCAGGCAGACAGGAGGTCATGATCTGACTCCCTGCTGCCATAGCAACCACGCCACAGTAGCACAGGACAGTTAATTGAAGTTCAAGTAAAAGTACAACGTGTTTCGGCACTAGCAGGTGCCTTCCTCAGGTCCTCAAAACAATTAAATCACAGCGTCCTGTAGCCTGTGTAGAGCTAGGGTGGCATCCCCCATGCCAAAAGCCCTGAGCGTTACCCACATGTATCGCCATTCTACCCTGTCGAACACTTTTGTCGTGTCGAGAGACCGGATGGAGCGGAGATCACCCTCACCTCGCTGAATGTTTGCAAGTGTCCTTTCTGTATTTGTAAATAGGGACCTCTGGGGGAGAAAACCTGTTTGATCTCCTGTCACTATGATACCGACCACTCTAGCAAACCTCTTAGCAAGGATTTTAGAAAAGATTTTGACATCACAATTTAAAAGGGAAATTGGTCTATATGATTCCACCAAAAGGATGTCTTTATTCTTTTTCGGAATGCTGACAATGCATTCTGAATTAATGTGTGATTAGACTATAGTAATAGGGTAGGGTCATCCATAGCTTATATGCAGCATATTTCACCCTGCACAAAAAACTCTGCGTGGCTGAAGATAAGCTGCATGTTCTCCTATAAGCAGACAGCCTTGTGTGCACAGTGAGGTTTGGAGGCAGGGCCACGTGTCACAGTCATGTCTGTGCGCTAGCCCTGCTTTACACTTCACTGCACACACAGGGCTGCCATGGGTAGCGCTGTGTGTCTGCTCATAGGAGAATATGCAGCATATTGGGTTGAATGTATTTATTTGTAGCAGTTTTTTACATAAACTGTGCCAAAAATTGTTGCAACTCATGTGCACCATAAATGTGCAACTGCCGTTTCAGGAACTGTCCAGAGCAGCATAGGTTTGCTGTGGGGATTTTCTCCTGCTCTGGACAGTTCCTGATATGGGCATCAGGTGTCAGCAGAGAGCACTATGGGCAAGATAAAAATGAAATTCAAAAAGAAAAAAAAATCCTCTGTAGCATATAGCTGCTAAAAAGTACTGGAAGGGAAAAGATTTTTTAATAGTAGTAATTTACAAATCTGTTTAACTTTCTAGCACCAGTTGATTTAAAAAAAAAGTTTTCCATCGGAGTCCCCCTTTAATTTAATGCTAAAGTTAGAAATGGTGCAAAATGATTCACAGCAGGCATAGATATATATATATATTTTTTTTTACTTTAAGGTATTCTAATGTTTACTAAGAGGCATGCACCATTGAATATATTTGGCGCATTTCTTAAAATCTTCCAATCTTAATAAATCTTCTTTAATACCTGCCAAATCTCACATCAGTCTAGCACCAGTGCATTGTGTGAGCTCCCAGCAGGAGAAAGTGGGCATTCCCCAGCAGGTGCAATGTCACTGAAGTCTGCGAGAGCTGCCAGGCCGGGAGAAGACCAAACCAACTGTTTGACTAGTGGCAGGGAACAGAACAAAGCCACCTAGTGGCCGTTTTTTTCAGTCACATTAAAAAACATATAAAGGTTGAGAATTCTAACAGGAAGTTAATAGCAAAGTGGCTTATAATTACATAAGGAACAATATATTAACCCGTTAAGGACCAAGGACGTACGTGTACATCCGTGGGAATTTCATGGTGATTGCTGATATCGATCAGCTGGCACCCTTTGCAAATGCCCTGAGACCCCCCATGTTGGCTCAATTCACACCGTTGATTTGCGGCAATTCCGGGTCATACGGGTCTCCGATGATCCGGAAAATTAGGGGGATCGGGGTTGTCCAAGACACCCACGATCCCCCTGAAGGGATAGAAGTGAGGTGGCAGGGGTGCCACCTCTCCTATCCCTGCTGACCAATAGCAGATGGGGGGTTAACATTCGGTTCCCCCGTTCTGCCCCCCACAGTAGGCCAGGCAGAATAGGGAAACCGATAAGGACCGGCACCGAAGTCCACTTACCCCTCGGCAGTGCGCGGCGATCGGTGGCAGAAGAGGACGGCGATGCGGCCCCCTGGATGCTACAGAAGCCGGTGAGTTGCCTAGCAACATCTGGAGGATACAGTTTGACACCACTATACAGTGGTCTCTAAACTGTAGCCCTCCAGATGCTGCAAAACTACAACTCCCAGCATCTCCAAACAGCTGTCTCTGCATGCTGGGAGTTGTAGTTGTGTAACTCCAGCTGTTGCATAGCTACATCTCTTAGCATGTACAGTACATGCTGGGAGTTGTAGTTTTGCAACAGCTGGAGGCACACTGGTTGGAAAATACTGAGTTAGGTAACAGCTGTTGCAAAAGTACAACTCCCAGCATGCACGGTCTGTCAGTACATGCTGGGAGTTGTAGTTTTGAAACAGCTGGAGGTTTGCCCCCCCCCCCCCCTGGGCAGGTTTACAGTGAGTTTCCTGCTTCAAGTGAGCTGCGGCAAATTTGTCGCCACAGCGCAAACTCCTAGCGGGAAACTCACTGTAAACCTCAGCCTGTGGGAATGTACCCTAAAAACACTACACTAACACTCCCTTACATTGTAACCCCCCCCCCAATAAAAAATGAAAAATTTATTGTACGGCAGTGTCTACAAAACGGAGCCTCCAGCTGTTGCAAAATAACAACTTCCAACATTTCCGGACAGCCACCGACTGTCCAGGCATGCTGAGAGTCTAGCTACAGCTGGAGGCACCCTGTTTGGGAATCACTGGCGTAGAATACCCCTATGTCCACCCTTATGCAATCACTAATTTAGTTCTCAAATGTGCATGGTGCTCTCTCACTTCGGAGCCCTGTCGTATTTCAAGGAAACAGTTTAGGGCCACATATGGGGTATTTCCATACTCGGGAGAAATTGCACTACAAATTTTGGGGGGCTTTTTCTCCTTTTATGCCTTATGAAAAGGAAAAGTTGGGGGCTACACCAGCCTGTTAGTGTAAATTTTTTAATTTTTTTTTACACTAACATGCTGGTGTTGCCCCATACTTTTTATTTTCACAAGCAGTAAAAGGGAAAAAAAGACCCCCAAAATATGTAACTCAATTCCTCCTGAGTACGGAAATACCCCATATGTGGGCGTAAAATGCTCTGCGGGCGCACAACAAGGCACTGAAGTGAGAGCGCACTATTTACATTTGGGGCCTAAATTGGTGATTTGCACAGGGGTGGCTGATTTTACAGCGGTTCTGACATAAACGCAAATAAAAATACCCATATGTGGCCCTATTTTGGAATCTGCACCCCTCACGGAATGCAACAAGGGGTATATTGAGCCTTAACACCCCACAGGTGTTTGAAGAATTTTCATTAAAGTTGGATGGGAAAATGAAAAAAAAAATTTTCACTAAAATGCTGGCATTACCCAAAATTTTTCATTTTCACAAGGAAAATTTGTAACCCCATATGTGGAAGTAAAGTGCTCTGCTGGCACACTACAATGCTCAGAAGGAGCACCATTGGGCTTTTAGAGAGAAAATTTGTCCGGAATTGAAGGCCACGTGTGTTTACGAAGCCCCCATAGTGCCAGAACAATGGACCCCCCCAAATGTGACTCCATTTTGGAAACTACACCCTTCATGTAATGTAATAAGGGGTACAGTGAGCATTTACGCCCCACAGGTGTCTGACAGATTTTTGGAACAGTGGTCCGTGAAAATGAAGTGGGGTGTAAATACTCACTGCACCCCTTATTAAATTCTGTGTGGGGTTTAGTTTCCAAAATGGGGTCACATGGGGGGGGGTCCACTGTTCTGGCACCATGGGGGGCTTTGTAAACGCACATGGCCCCTGACTTCCATTCCAAACAAATTCTCTTTCCAAAAGCTCAATGGCGCTCCTTCTCTTCTGAGCATTGTAGTGCGCCAGCAGAGCACTTGATGTCCACACTCAGAAATGGGGTTACAAATTTTGGGGGTCATTTTCTCCTATTACCCCTTGTAAAAATGTAAAATTTGGGAAAAGAACAGCATTTTTGTGAAAAAAGTAAAGTATAGTAGGCCATATGTTTTTTTTTTGTTTTTTTTTTGCTGTTCTGGCATCATAGGGGCTTCCTAAATGTGACCTGCCCCCCAAAAACCATTTCAGCAAAAATTGCTTTATGTCCTAACATGGGGTATTTCCACACTCAGAAGAGATGGGGTTACAAATTTTGGGGGGCATTTTCTCCCATTACCCTTTGTAAAAATGGCAAATTTGAGGGAAAAAACTGCACTTAAGTGAAAAATTTTTTTTTTTTTATTTACACGTCCGACTTTAACGAAAAGTAGTCAAACACCTGTGGGTTGTTAAGGCTCACAGGACCCCTTGTTACGTGCCTTGAGGGGTGTAGTTTCTAAAATGGTATTCCATGTGGGGGGTTTCTTCTGTTCTGGCACCATAGGGGCTTCTTAAATGTGACATGCCCCCCAAAAACCATTTCTGCAAAATTCACTCTCCAAAATCCCATTGTCGCTCCTTCCCTTCTGAGCCTTCTACTGCGCCCGCCGAAGACTTTACATACACATATGAGGTATTTCTTTACTCAAGAGAAATTGGGTTACAAATTTTGGGGGCTTTTTCTACTGTTACCCCTTGAAAAAATTACAAAACTGGGTCTACAAGAACATGCAAGTGTAATAAATGAAGATTTTGAATTTTCTCCTTCACTTTGCTACTATTCCTGTGAAACACCTAAAGGGTTAACATACTTACTGAATGTCATTTTGAATACTTTGGGGGGTGCAGTTTTTATAATGGGGTCATTTGTGGGGTATTTATAATATGAAGGCCCTTCAAATCCACTTCAAAACTGAACTGGTCCCTGATAAATTTCAATTTTGAAAATTTTGTGAAAAATTGGAAAATTGCTGCTATACTTTGAAGCCCTCTGTCTTCCAAAAGTAAAAACATGTCAATTGTATGATGCCAACATAAAGTAGACATATTGTATATGTGAATCAAAGTATAGTTTATTTGGATTGTCTATTTTCCTTACAAGCAGAGAGCTTCAAAGTTTGAAAAATGCTAAATTTTTTATTTTTTCATCAAGTTTTGGAATTTTTCGCCAAGAAATGATGCAACGATCGACAAAAATTTACCACTAACATAAAGTAGAATATGTCACAAAAAAACAGTCTTGGAATCAGAATGAAAAGTAAAAGCACCCCAGAGTTATTAAAGGGGTTATCCAGGAAAAAACTTTTTTTTTTATATATCAACTGGCTCCAGAAAGTGAAACAGATTTGTAAATGTCTTCTATTAAAAAAAATCTTAATCCTTTCAGTACTTAATCCTTTCAGTACTTTCAGTACTTTTCTGTCTAAGTGCTCTCTGATGACACGTGTCTCGGGAACCGCCCAGTTTAGAAGCAAATCCCCCTAGCAAACCTCTTCTAAACTGGGCGGTTCCCGAGACACGTGTCATCAGAGCACTTAGACAGAAAAGAACAACCTTAACTTCAGAAGCTCATAAGTACTGAAAGGATTACAATTTTTTTAATAGAAGTAATTTACAAATCTGTTTAACTAGAGCCAGTTGAGATATATATATATATACAAAAAAAGAGGATTGCAGCAGCACACATTGGTCCAAAAAAATTGAGGCTCTTAGCGCACTTTTTGATCAAAACGTGTCCCCCATCCACCACGGGGAGGTGGCCTCATTTAGGATGGGAACCTAGCACAATTTCTGAGCCTAACACTCAACTATCCACTCACCTCTGCTGGGCATATAGCCTCTGACTGGGTGACATGCTGGATCCATTTAAAACTCCACCTGTGAGAAAGGGGGAGGGGTGCAAAGCTAAAGAGGGTGCCATTTCCCCCTGAATTGTACATACAAGAAAAAAGAAAGCCAGCACAACAGCCTAATACACGGGTGCACACTGCCATGGCAGATACAGAATATACAAAAAAAGAGGATTGCAGCAGCACACATCGGTCAAAAAATTGAGGCTCTTAGCGCTTTTTTGATCAAAACGTGTCCCCCATCCACCACGGGGAGGTGGCCTCATTTAGGATGGGAACCTAGCACAATTTCTGAGCCTAACACTCAACTATCCACTCACCTCTGCTGGGCATATAGCCTCTGACTGGGTGACATGCTGGATCCATTTAAAACTCCACCTGTGAGAAAGGGGGAGGGGTGCACAGCTAAAGAGGGTGCCATTTCCCCCTGAATTGTACATACAAGAAAAAAGAAAGATAGCCGGCACAACAGCCTAATACACGGGTGCACACTGCCATGGCATCAGAGTATACAAAAAAAGAGGATTGCAGCAGCACACATTGGTCCAAAAAAATTGAGGCTCTTAGCGCACTTTTTGATCAAAACGTGTCCCCCATCCACCACGGGGAGGTGGCCTCATTTAGGATGGGAAACATATAAATGTTTTTTCCTGGATAACCCCTTTAATGCTTAAGGTGACAGTGGTCAGATGTGCAAAAAATGCTCTGGTGCTACAGTTAAAATTGGCTTGGCTTGGCCCCTTAATAAATGTGGATAAGAACCTTCCCTAATAGTTCACTCCCCCCCCTCCCCACTTTCCGATTTTATAAACAAAATAATGTAAATAAAAATAAACATGTGGTATTGCCATGTGCATAAATGTCAGAACTAAAATATAACATTAAAGGGGTACTCCGTTGGTAAATCAGCTGGTGCCAGGAAGTTAAACAGATTTGTAAATTCCTTCTATTTAAAAGTCTTAATCCTTCCAGGACTTATCAGCTGCTGTATACTACAGAGAAAGTTTTTCTCTTTTCTTTTTGAATTTCCTTTCTGTTTGACCACAGTGCTCTCTGCTGACACCTCTGTCCATGTCAGGAACTGTCCAGAGCAGGAGAAGTTTGCTATGGGGATTTTTTCCTTCTCTAGACAGTTCCCGACATGGACAGAGGTGTCAATAGAAAGCATTATGGTCAGACAGAGAAGAAATTAAAAAAGAAAAGAACTTCCAGCATACAGGAGCTGATAAGTACTGGCAGAGTTAAGATTTTTAAATAGAAGTGATTTACAAATCTGTTTAACTTTCTGACACAAGTTGATTTTATTTTTTAAATCAACTGGTGTCAGAAAGTTAAACAGATTTGTAAATCACTTCTATTTAAAAATCTTAACCCTTCCAGTACTTAACTTTCTACTTTCTTTCATTTTCACGGACCACTGTTCCAAAAAACTGTCAGACACCTGTGGGGCGCAAATGCTCACTGTTCCCCTTATTACATTACATGAGGGGTGTAGTTTCCAAAATCGGGTCACGTGTGTGTGTGGGGGGGGGGGGGGTCCATTGTTCTGGCACTATGGGGACTTTGTAAACACACATGGCCTTCAATTTCGGACAAATTTTCTCTTCAAAACTTCAATGGTGCTCCTTCTCTTCTGAGCATTGTAGTGCGTAAGCAGAGCACTTTACATCCACATATGGGGTATGTTCTTACTCAGAAGAAATGGGGTTAAAATTTTGAGGAGCTTTTTTCCTATTTTCCCTTGTGAAAATGAAAAATGTAGGGTAACACCAGCATTTTTGTGAAAACATTTTTTTTTTCATTTTTCCATCCAACTTTGAAGAATTTTCATTAAACATCAGTGGGTTGTTAAGGCTCACTATACCCCTTGTTACGTTCCGTGAGGGGTGTAGTTTCCAAAATGTGGTCACATGTGGATATTTCTTTTTTTGCGTTTGTCAGAACGTCTGTAAAATCAGCCACCCCTGTGCAAATCACCAATTTAGGCCTCAAATGTACATAGTGCGCTCTCACTCCTGAGCCTTGTTGTGCGCCCGCAGAGCATTTTACTCCCACTTATGGGGTATTTCCGTACTCAGGAGAAATTGTGTTACAAATTTTTGGGGTCTATTTTTCCTTTTAACACTTGTGAAAATAAAAAGTATGGGGCAACACCAGCATGTTAGTGTCAAATTATTATTATTTTTTTACACTAACAGGATGGTGTAGCCCCCAACTTTTCCTTTTCATAAGGGGTAAAAGGAGAAAAAGCCCCCCCAAAATTTGTAGTGCAATTTCTCCCGAGTACGGAAATACCCCATATGTGGCCCTAAACTGTTTCCTTGAAATATGACAGGGCTCCGAAGTGAAAGAGCGCCATGCGCATTTGAGGACTAAATTAGGAATTGCATAGGGTGGACAAGGGTTTTCTACACCAGTGATTCCCAAACAGGGTGCCTCCAGGTGTTGCTAAACTCCCAGCATGCCTGGACAGTCAGTGGCTGTCCGGAAATGCTGGGAGTTGTTGTTTTGCAACAGCTGGAGGCTTCGTTTAAGAAACACTGCCGTACAATAAGTTTTTGTTTTTATTGGGGGGGACAGTGTAAGGGGATGTATATGTAGTGTTTTACCCTTTATTATGTGTTCGTGTAGTGTAGTGTTTTTAGGGTATGTTCGCACTGGCAGAGGTTTACAGTGAGCTTCCAGCTAAAAATTTGCCACAGCTCATACTTGAAGCAGGAAACTTACTGTAAACCTGCACGTTTGAATGTACCCTGTACATTCATATGGGGGGGGGGGGGGGGCAGGGGCAAACCTCCAGCTGTTTCAAAACTTCAACTGCCAGCATGTACTGACAGACCGTGCATGCTGGGAGTTGTACTTTTGCAACAGCTGGAGGCACACTGGTCGGAAAACCTTCAGTTCGGTTCTGTTACTTAACTCAGTATTTTCCAACCAGTGTGCCTATAGCTGTTGCAAAACTACAACTCCCAGCATGTACTGATGCAGTTATGCAGTTATGCAACAGCTGGAGGTACGCAACTACAACTCCCAGCATGCCGAGACAGCTGTTTGCTGTTTGGGCATGCTGGGATTTGCAGTTTTGCAACATCTGGAGGGCTACAGTTAGAGACCACTGCACAGTGATCTCCAAACTGTGGACATCCAGATGTTGCAAAACTACAAATCCCAGCATGCCCAGACAGCAAACAGCTGTGTGGGCATGCTAGGAGTTGTAGTTTTGCTAGATCTAGAGGGCCACAGTATAGAGATCACTGTGCAGCAGTCTCTAAACTGTAGACCTACAGCTGCTGCAAAACTGCAAATCCCAGCATGCCCAAACAGCTGTCTGAGCATGCTGGGAGTTGTAGTTTTGCAATATCTGGAGGGCTACAGTGTAGAGACCGCTATATAGGTGTATGGTGTATGTATGGTCTCAAACTGTAGCCCTCCTCACTGGCTTCCGTAGGATCCAGGGAGCCAGCCGCACGATATGCCACCCGCGCCAATCACCGCAGCCGATCGCGTCCCGCAGCCTCCACCGATGGGTAAGTGGATTTCGGCGCCCGGTCCCCTTCTGTTTCCCCGTTCTGCAACGCCTATTGTGGGTGGGCAGAACGGGGAAAAAGAAAGTTAACCCCCCCGCCCCCGATCTGCTATTGGTCGTCGCTTTTGACAACCAATAGCAGGGATAGGAGGGGTGGCACCTCTGCCACCTCACTCCTATCCCTTCAGGGGGATCGTAGGTGTCATGGACAACCGCGATCCCCCTTATATTCTGGGTCATCGGGTCACCATAGACCCGTGTGACCCGAAATAAGCGCAAATCGCAAGTGTGAATTCACTTGCGGTTTGCGCTGATCGCCGACATGGAGGGGTCTGATGACCCCCTGGGCATTTGCGCGGGGTGCCTGCTGATCGATATCAGCAGTCACCCCGGTTCCCGCCCGGCGTGCTGTGGGGACCGGAATTCCCACGGGCGTACCTGCATCCACTGGGTCCTTAAGACCCAGGTACAGAAGGAGTATCCATATGCCCTGGGTCCTGTACGGGTTAAATATGTAATTTTTACTTCAGGGTAAATGCCTTAAAATGTAGCAACCTTTGGCAAACTTATCAAAACCTGTGCAAAGGAAAAGTTGCCCAGTTGCCCCTAGCAACCAGTCAGATTGCTTCTTTCATTTTGCAGAGGCCTTGTTAAAAATGAAAGAAGCGAGTTGATTGGTTGCTATGGGCAACTGGGCAACTTTTCCTCTAAACAGGTTTTGATAAATCTCCCCACTTATTCTTAGATTTCCTAATAAGAATGTGCATCCCCTGATCAGAAACATCATCATAAGGAGACATACTATTCACAGAAACAAGTCAGACACACTGAGTGCAGCAAAGAAGGCAAGCAAAAATGCAACACTAAGTCACAAGGACTCATGAAAAAAAAACAGAGAGTAAAGAACAAAAAAAAATGCATATGAAAAGAAACTGGGCAACACTGGTGGTGTATATATTGTGACAGTGTGGCAAGGAAAGGGTGTATTTCCCTAGCTAACCTTGGAGAAACCTCCACTTGTGGCCTATTTAATGAGGTAGCAGAGAGGGGAAGTCTATTTAAAAGGAAGTCAGACAGTGTATTCTGTGCTCTCCTCAGAAGACAGAAAGGTGGCTGTGGGGGGAGGCAGGGGTCCTGGTGAGAAACATACAGCCCGAGATGTGAGTGGCCCCAACAGTGAAATGTGGACGAGACATACAGCAAGAGGTTGCAAACGCTGTGTGTTAACAGTGAGTAGAAGGTTGCAGGAGGCATAAGTTTAACTGGCCGGGGAAAGCCCACCAGTTGATAGTCAGGGCATGCTGGATTGTTTAGATAGTGACTAAACGGTATAGGGTTTTGTTTGTTCCTGTGTGTATGTTTTTATTTATCTTGCAACCTGTCTACGCAAGTCTGGCCCCTCGCCAGCTTTATTAAAGTACTGTTGTTTGCCTGCTGATTGAAGTGGAAACATGTCCTGTGGCATTGTCAAGGACGATCTTATAGCTATCCCCAGGGAGAAATCCTTACAATTGGTGGAGGATGCAGGCAGCATGTTGCTAAGAGCAACCAGCAGTCGTGTTGCAGTGAAGTTGTTGGTAGAAGCAACCTTCCGTGCATGTTGCAAGTGGGACAAGCCCAGCTGTGGAGTACAAGAGCAGGACTGAGCCTGTGTTGAGAGCGTTGCTAGGGGCAACGGATCGCATCAAGCGAGTGAGCGCTCTCTCAGCTAAGGAGACAGGTGGATGGGCCACCTTCGCAGTGCAACAGCAGTAAGCCGTGCAGTTTGTTTTGCAAAGTTGGGTCAATGTTGAAATGCTGTTGCTAGGAGCAACCAATGTGGACAGCACCCAGTTGTCGCCAAGATGGATGCTACGGTGTGCACCTTGATGAAATTGGCTGCAGTTCAGCAAGAGGAGGTCTTCCTACCTCATTATCCTCTCCATGAGTTGATGGTGAGTGGTATCCCGCTGTGCGTGGAACTGGACTGTCACCAGGCTGTATCCAGAGTCATGAAGGACAGAATACTGTTTGTGAAGATTCCACTAGAATCTGGTAAGACTGTTCTAATTGACTTTGAAACCTGTTATGGGACAGTGAGCCATAAGCTGGAGGTGTGTGCAGAGCTTAATGTGAAAGTTATACTGGGCAGAGACTTCCCATGTTTTTGGCACTTGTGGAATGAGGAGAGTGTGTCAGAGAAACCTCACACAAAGGTTCCTTAGATAATGATGGGGGGTGTGTCACTACTTGACTGTGTGAACTGTCCTGTAAATTTTGAACATTTGCAATGTGATAATGTTTTTTGTCAAATTCATGCCTATGTGTTCTGAATTAATGTGTACTGCTGCCACCTCTGACGGGAGAAAAGAAAACCTGTGTGAGCTGGTAGTAGGTGGTAAAAAGATGATTTTGCTAGACTTTGCTAGAGCCTAGAGGTATAATAAGTCGGGTGGACCATGTCATAGAGCTGAAGAACAGACCATGAGTCAAGTCCAGGAGGATCCAGAGACTCAAGTGACAAGTGTGCCTCTGACTGAAACAGAATCTTCAGTAAAACTAGGAACAGATTAAAAAAAAATAATAATAAATAAATAGAAAAATTTAATTTTTTTCCTCCATAGACATATTTGGTATCGCTGCGTGCGTAAATGTCCGAACTATCAAAATATAGTATTAATGATCCCATACGGTGAACGGCGTAAACGTAAAAAATAAAAAAATTCCATAAATGCTGTTTTTTAGTCACATTTTATTCCCCCCAATTTTTTTTAAAATGATTTAAAAGTTTTATTTTTGCAAAAGTGGTATCGATAAAAAGTACAGATGATGGCGCAAAAAATTTATAGGTGGTCAAAATAGAGCGATTTTAGATTACTGATTTTGTACAAAAAGTTTTAGATTTCTTTTAAGCGGTACAAAAATGTAAAAGTATCTAGCTATGGGTATCATTTTAATTGTATTGACCCACAGAAAAAGAACACATAATTTCTACCATTAATTGTACAGTGTGAAAACGAAACCCTCCAAAATGTGCAAAATTGTGGTTTTCATCCCTAAAATTTCCTCCCTAAAAAATAATTTTTTGGGTTTACCGTACATATTATGGTAAAATGAGTTTTATTACAAAATACTGTTGGTTACGCTACAAACCAAGCCCTTATATGGGTCCGTAGATGGAAATATAAAAGAGTTATGGATTTTAGAAGGCGAGGAGGAAAAAACGAAAACGCAAAAATAAAATTGGCCTGGTCTTTAAGGTTAAAATGGGCTTGGTCCTTAAGGGATTAAGGATGTCTCGATACCATTTTTTTAAGACAGAGTACGACTGCCGATACCAATTACGATACTATTCTAAATGTCATATGACAGGTTTTTTTTTTTTTATGGGAAAAAGGGGGTGTTTTCTGTTTTTATTAGGGAAGGGCTTTTTTTTATATTAAACAAACAAACAAACATAATGTAAAATTAAATCCCCCAGATAGCTGTCCCATAAATTTAAACCCTCACATAAGCTATGTAGGTAGTGGGTAGCCCCTATTAGCTTGGTAGTTTGTCTCGATAATAGCTTGTAGGTAGTAGATAGCTCCCCACATTAGATATCTTGCAGATGTCCCCCACATGAGATATCCAGCATACGTCCCCCACAATACTTAGGAAGCAGAGGTCCCCCATAGTAGGCAACTGTTCCCTAATAGTTGGCCTCAGTTCCCCCATAGCAGGCAGCAGTTCCCCCATAGGAGGCAGCAGTTCCCCCATTGTAGGAAACAGTTCCTCCATATCAGGCAGCAATTTCCACCAACCCCCTTCCCTGTGGCATACATACCTCCTCTGGCTCTTCTTTCTTTCTCCACTATCTGCTCCAGCACAGTGCAGCGATCGTGGTGGGGGGCACTGGTCCCGAGGTAAGATGGCTGGCTATCAGCCACCATCTTACCAGGCACATCGCTACACATTCAGCGGCGGCCAGTATCTGCACGGCCAGGTACATGTACGTCACAGTTCGGGAAAATCTTCCATGACGTGCATGACAGGCCAAGATTGCTGAGCGTATTGCAATGTTTCCCAAGCAGATATGTCAAAACTACAACTCCCATCATGCCCAGACAGCCTTTGGCTTTCTGAGAAGGCTAAGAGTTGTAGTTTTGCAACAGCTGGAAGCACCCTGCTTGGGAAACACTGATATATGGACTCACTCAGCAGCTGACATTTGGACAACTTGTCTTTTTATTTGGGGAACAGCCCCAGAATGTTTTAATCTAGTGACACCCCTGGCTGTTAGCATATTACAGAAGTCAAAGTCACATAACTTGGATAAAGTCCTGCACTGCCCGTAACTGTGTAACATCCCACATCCGATCAGCTGTTTCCCCCTGTACCAAACTTTGCCACCACAATAAAAAGAGAAGAAAAAACAAACAAACAAAAAAAACAGTAGTAAAGTAGAAATATTTACAGAAAAATATAATGGTGTCCCCGCATGAGCGTGCTTAGCAGAAGGGTACACGGGTATGCGGAGGCTGCATGGTCAACCCACCACGAATCAAGCGACATCGCACAACCAATAAGAATCATTCTCAAGCACCACGTGTGAGCTAGATGAACTTTGACCTCTGTGGAAACAGTTTAAACTGAGTAATTTTGTTTAAACTGTTTTTTTCTACTATAAACCAGTTTCAATTCACATTCGGTTTTTGATTACCAGTAAATTCTAGTTTGTGCGAAGGTGTTCAGTAAATATTCTAGTTTGTAAGAAGGCATTTAGTAAAAACTGTCTCAACAAAGGCGTTCAGTAGAGATGAGCGAAGTTACAGTGATTGGATTCGTCACGAACTTCTTGGCTCGGCAGTTGCTGACTTTAGCCTGCATAAATTAGTACAGCTTTCAGGTGCTCCGGTTTGCTGGAAAAGGTGGATACAGTCCTAGGAGGGAGTCTCCTAGGACTCTATCCACCATTTCCAGCCTACCGTAGCACCTGAAAGCTGAACTAACTTATGCAGGCTAAAGTCAGCAACTGCCGAGCCGCGAGGTTCTTAACAAATCGAATCACTGTAACTTCGCTCATCTCTAGCGTTCAGTAAAAACTGGTTTTAACTAGGAAAAAACTGTCAATTCTAGTTTTCACAAAGGCATTCGGTCAAAACTAGTTTTCACTGGGGAAAAGCAGTCAATACTTGTTTTTACAAAGGCATTTAGTCAAAACTATTTTTACTAGGGAAAAACAGAGCTCTGCATGTTGGTCAGTAAAAGCAGGGAGAGGGAGGAGTACTGCTGCTTGGGGCTGTCTCTTCACTTCAGCTGCTAATTAAAAAGGCTCTTTTATACCTTTTACAAATGCCAATCAGCAAACATAAAAGTATGGTTAATTTTATTACCCTAGCACCTATCTGCCGGAATCTGCAGCTCTGTACTTAGTATGGAGCTGGCAGATTCCCTTTAAGTAATTTTGCAATGATTAAAGTTCATTCTGGAAAGTACTGCTAAAAATAAGCGCTGGTGCTGTTGGATTCGCATTGATCATTGGTTTTGCATTCACTAATTAGTCTGTTTATATCTTCATTGATCTGCAAGCTTTGCATGTGTCACAGTAACTAACCGAAGAATAAAATATTATGCATTCTTAAAAATCTTTAGTGAGTATGTCAGCCAAGCTCGGTAATAGGTCAGCCCTTAGTCATGGCGATAATACAGAGGACAGTGCTCGCTTATATACACTAAGTGTAAGTGGGAATAATTCCCAGACCAGCATATCCCTGTCGTGTATACGATATGACGACAGATCCGGCCATGTGAGCGCACGAGCCAGGTAAAGTACAGGGTGGATGTCTGTTCGGGCAGCAGCACATAGTAACTCCAGATCGGTCGTAGGCGCGGTGAATATACAGCATTCAATAGCAGCCAGAGTATTCAGCTGTTTGAGCGGGGAGGCCTTGTTAAAACATGAAATGGGTGTCTGCCCGCACGTCAACATGCAGAGGTACCGAAACGGCTGTGAACGCATCATGTGAAAACTAAACACTGTCAACAAATGTTACTATTTGTATGATGTTTGGTAAGGTGCTCATATATACCAGTGACATGATAAACGATAAATGGTATAAAACATTTGGTTTCGAGTGTTTGTGTATATAGAAATCTATAACATGAAATTCAAACGCATTGAGATGAGGTAAAATGCGGGCGATTTAACAGTGGAAATAATGATAATAATAATGATGATAAATGATAATAGTACTGACAATGTTAGTGAAGCATAAGCTGTCATAGCATAAACAACCACCATATATCGTATACTATGTAGGAAACTAGGAACCCAAAGTGAGTGTCCAACTAAATTGCGTTAGCTGTCACTTAGATCCATATCATAGAACATCTATGCACACAGTCTGTGTGTGAAATTCCCACCAAAAGATGTGTGCAGGTCAGTGCATTATACCCAAACAATGGTCAAACAATACTAATGTTGTGCGACAGAGGGTCATCTCTAAAATGTAAGTTGTATAATCACAGGCTAGGGACAAAGCATGACATTGTGTTAATATAAAAATACCTTACTAACTGTAAGATGTGTACATGTACGCTTGGTCCGCATAAACTGGTGGTAACCAAAAATTGCCTAACTACACCCGAACAGAAAAAGTTAAGTAAAGTGCAAAAAAGTTAAAATGTAAAAACAAAAGAAACATGTGGTAAGGTATAGAAATGACTAATAAATATACATTAAATCATTTTTGTAATTGAGTCCGTCTGGCACATGGGAGTTCAGGGACAAGATCCAGAATGCCTCATGTGTATAAACCAGGCGTGCCCAATCCCCTCCGCAATGGGGCTGCTGTACTTTCTAAATGTAATGCATATGTCGGAGCGGTCACCACCATGTATGTCACGGATGTGTTTCAAAAGACCAGAAACTGATCTTGTGTTAAACATAGTAGATGTAGGTGCGCTACCTCTTAGATGTTCCGCTTTGCAGGTCTTGAGCTTCCTTATTGTGCACCATACATATTGGAGGTGGCATGTTTTGGCATGTGACAAGGTATACCACGTGACTGGTGTTGCAATTTATTAGTCCTTTTATAGGTAAATTTCTCTTTGTTACTGTGGATGAAAAATGCCTAGTAGTGGTCACAAACTTGCACATAGGACATCGAGGCTGATTGCATTTGTAGCACCCAGTGGTGGAAAGCCATGTGTCCTCTGTGGGTGTCATGGTATTAACTAGGGAACAATTAATCTCTAAGAGATCTTGGCCTCCTAGCCACATATCTCACACCCGATTTAAAGTTTTTTTTTTGCCACGGAGGGGTCCTGATGAAGAACTGGAAGGTGATTCTGAAGAATGTTACGTATGACATCAAAGTCAGCTAAGAACGGTGTAGAGAATGTGATTACTTGAGAGGAGCAGGTACTGTTTTTTTCTTCGTTTTCTGGTAGTTTGTGATAAATATTGATTCCTTGTCTTTTGTATCTGCTATTGATTTTGCTCTGGCGAGAATACTGGATTTGAATCCTCATCTACACAGACGTGTTTCAATTTCCTTGACTGGGTTTTCATACATATCCAGTGAGGAGAATGCCCTCGTAGCCTTGACGAACTCTCCAATGGGCAGATTTTTGACAGTGTGTCATTGATGACACCTGTATGTGTAATATAGTGTTGCCAGAAATTGGCTTGCGATACAGACTGGTATGTATGGTTTGTGTGACACTGTCTCCCCTGAGAGTGACGTCAAGGAAATTGATGGTGTCATCCTATAAACTACACGTGAATGTTAGATTGAATGTGTTATTAATGTATTGTTTGAAAGCATTTGCTTGGTGCCCGTTCACACAAGGAGGAGGAGGTCATCAATATAACGGCCGTACCAACCCACCAAGGAATGGTGGGGATTGACGGCAGTATAGAGGTAGACCTCCTCCCAGTTTGACATGTAAAGATTGGCTAGTGAAGGGAAGAACTTAGCTCCCATCGGGCAACCAAGCAGCTGTAGAAAAAACTGTCAATTAAATGAAAATATGTTGCTGGTTAGAACAAAATGTAGAACCTGAAAAACATACTAAGTGCCACTCTATAGTTGCTGTATTTGTACATGTGGTTCTCTACTGCTTCAATGGCTTTATGATGCGGTATACAGGTGTGCAAGGCTGACACATCGCATGTCATCCATTTGTTTTTGTTTGGCTCTTCCAGGGTATGGCATTAACAACCTCCAATAATGTTTTGGTGTCCTTGATGTACCCCAAAGTTCTTGTTACAAGGGGCTGTAGTAAATGATCCAAATGGGGATCCTATCCTTTCGAGAACGGAGTCTATTCCGGACACTATAGGGTGGAGGGGTGATGGGAACACATTTCTATGCATTTTGGGGAAACCGTGAAACACTGGACATTTTGGTGAATGTGGCATTAGATATTCTCGCTGTTCCTGATTAATTTTCCCCAATGTCACTCCCTCATCCAATATGTGGCCTAGTTTGTTGGTGACTTGTTTGATGGGATTGATCGGCAAGGGTCTTTAGGTAGTGGTATCGCATAATTGTAAGAAACTATATGAAAATCTGATAATGGAACAGAGTATTACAACGTATCCCCCCTTGTCCAATTTCTATATGACGGTTTTTAGTTAATTCATCCTGAGCCTTTCGTTGAGCATGGTTCAGATTATGTTTCAGAGGGACTTGCATGTTAATTTAATCTTTTAGGTCATGTTCCACTCTTAATTGAAAGGTGTCCATCGAGTCACATCTAAAACCTACAGGATAGAATGATGGATTAGATGTTATGTGTGTGTCTGTAGTGCTATTCCGTTCTGAGGATATATCTTCCTGTGATAGGTTCTGAAGGTCAATAATATTTAACAGTGTGCTCTGAGCTTGGAAGGATGCATGTAGCGGAAGAGAGCTTTTGGAAGTATTCTTCAAACAGGGTATGTGGTCATTTGTGTTAGACTTAGGCTCCTCCAAACAGGTTTCAGAAGAGGAAAAGTGTTTCTTGACAGTTATGGCTTTGATGAATTTATTAATGTCTTTTATGGTCTGGTATAAATCACATCTTTGTGTGGACACAAAGTTAAAGGGATTATCCACCATAAGGTGATTTTACTACATACCTGACAAACAGTAATGGAAATGCTTAGGAAGGATCTACGCTTGTCTTGGGGCTCAATGGCTATGTTGTGAGATTACCATAACATAACATAGCTTTTTTTTTTAACTGGTATTTCATGTTTGAGTTTTCTTCTTTTGCCTACAAATCCCATAATTCTATTTTGCTGCCTCCCACACATCAGACACCCCACCCATTGAAACATGAATGAGCTGCATCCATTCAAAAGACCTGTGTTTTCAATCAGGGTGCTTACAGCTGTTGCATTAGTTGCAGATTGATATCTCTCTCCCACCAAGCGATTGCTCTACCCATTGAAGCAGACAGGCTCCCTGTCATCAGCTGACTAGTGAGTCAGGTCTCGGCCACATTGCAACCTGGGAAAAAATCAGTCATTTTGTATGCTGTTAAAAATAAATATTGGGGTGAAAATCACATAAGAATTGTGAGAAAACCGTCACCCACAGGTACAGACACTATATTATGAACTACACTAACTTTACAGCCCCATTTTTTATGTACCCGGTTATTTTAGTTTTTTGTACCATGTTTTAAGGACCTATTAAAAGTAAAGTTTTTACTGCCAGGCGCGGGAGCTTGACCACCATTGCTTTCTGCAGATCTACATGGGAAGCGGCCTGCATTGTCCGCGTTCCAGCGCTACATATATTAGGGATGTCCATAAATGACTACTTGGATTGGTGAGTGAGCTGAGTTGCATCTACTTTTCTTTGTCTTACAAGCTTGGTAATGTTCACCACACCATCACATGTAAATTCAGCTAATTATAGGATTGTATGTAATTTCTGCAGAGTGCACGGTAACAGCCTCCATTAAGAAAAAGTCCTCCCATATATTTTCATTCATTTATTTGGCGCCATACCAGTTTTTGGACATGTGTACAGTATTTGTGTTTTCTCCCCTGGACACTGAGGCCGTCCAGCGAGCTGGGTATAAATGGCAGCTAACAGTTTATATAATGTGACATGGTACATTAGTTTAAAAGCTTTGCTAACAACAAAAACTATGATTAGTTCTGCATCAATCACCATGTTATTCAGCATGGAGCATAGATAACATATGCTTGAGCTTCCCACGACTTTTATTAAGGAAATGCCCTTAAGCAAGAGAACCACTCTGTATTTCTTTTGACATTAGTTTGCCCTAATACTGAATCTTACTGAGAGTTATACAAGCCTATTTTTATACCACATGTTGAGTGTACAAATAGTCCTTAATGGAGCTTGTGATGGAGAAGGGTGGTGGGGGGTCGATTTGGGACAAGGAACAGATGCTGAATTTTCCTGGTTTACTCCTTCAGCAATACTCAAGCATTAGTGTTGAGATTTAGGTTTAAGCAGATCTTGTCTGCTGGGACCCCACGCCCGTTAAGAATTTTAAGCTATGTTCACATAATGTGTTTTGAGAGTTGGAATCTTCTTGCCATTTTGATGCATTGTATACAAATCAGATCTTTCCTTGCAATTTTTTCTTTGCATTTCCTTTTCAGTATATTGAAGTGTTTACAAGCAAAAAGGTGTCATAAATTATATGTGAATTACAGTGACCCCTCGACTTATGATGGCCCCGACATATGATCATTTCAACATATGATGGCCTCTCAGAGCCCATCGTATGTTGAAGGCAGCATCAACATATGATGCTGCTGTGTGTCGAGTCCATCATACATACAGCTATCTGACAGCGCTGACAACTTCAGCAACTGACAGATAGTTGTTTAATGTGCCCGTGTGCCCCGTTCTGCCTCCTGTTACTCACATGCTGTCCTGCTAACTCACGCAGGCTTCCACTGTGAGCTCCGTGTAAGCCCCGCCCCCCCCCAGTGCAGCTATAGCCAATAGCCTGCAGCATCTTGCTGCAGGCATCCAATGAGCTGCTGGCTGCCCTCCCTTTCCTTTCCTATAGAGCTGTAGTCGGCAGGATCGTAATGAAGGACATTCTGTCCCCCCTGAAGGTATTTAAAGAACTGTACAGTACTGTATGCGATGTCACACATCACATACAATACATATACACACAATACACCCCATACATCAATGTTTCCCTATCAGTGTGCCTCCAGCTGTTGCAAAACTATGACTCCCAGCATGCCCAGACAGTCAATGGCTGTACATCATGCTGGGAGTTGTAGTTGTGCAACAGCTGGAGGCACCCTGGTTTGTTAAACACTCCCCATACACTCCACATACAATGGTCATCCCAGAACCAATTAGCAGTTTCCCATAGAGATATGTATTCAACATACAATGGTTCCGAGGCCCCAGAACCAATTACCATTTTTACATAGACATATGTACTCGACATATGATGGTTTCAACATATTATGGTTCTCCTGGAACCAATTAATATCATATGTTGAGGGACCACTGTATATGTATAGATGTAAATGGGAATATTACATTGGTATTTAAAGAGGTACTCCACCCCTAGACATCTTATCCCCTATCCAAAGGATAGCGGATAAGATGTCTGATCGCGGGGGTCCCACTGCTGGGGACCCTCCGTGATCACTCCTGCAGCACCCCCGAGGATCGCTCAGGGAGCGGGGCATGATGTCACAAGGGGGCAGAGCCGTGACGTCATGATACTCCGTCCCCTGCATCGCCCGCCATCAGCCACGGAGCGATCCTCGCTCTGTGCAGCTGAGAAATAGGGGTGCTGCAGGAGAGATTGCAGGGATCCCCAGCGGCAGGACCCCGCGATCAGACATCTTATCCCCTATCCTTTTGATAAGGGATAAGATGTCTAGGGAAGGAGTAACCCTTTAACTATATTTTGGGGGTTAACAAGGTGCACATTTTTGTACAAAATTCACAGTTTTTGAGAAGCATGATTAAAAAAAAAATTCATGAAATTTTGCGCAGAGGACAAACCAGATAAAATGATGTACTCAAGTGAATTTTCAGGAAATGTACCTACAACCATTTAATACGTTGGCCGCATGTACACATTAGCACCAGACAAAATAAAGGTGGACACAAATCATTCACCTACACGGACAATGGCCATTTTGAGGTGCAAAGCTGATGTTCTTATCTTCAAATACATTTAAAAAAAAATATGTGAACCAAAATCTTTAATTTTTGGAAAAATTAACCCCTTTCCGATCCATGACATACATGTACATCATGACCGGGAAAATTTTCCTGACCTGTTCCCAAGCCTTCTAATGTCGTAAAAAATTAAAAGAATGTTTAACAAATGATGCCAGCATACAGTAGACATGTTGTGGATGTGAATTAATAACTACATTTATTTGACATGACTTTCTCTTACAAGTAGAGAGTTTCAAACATAGATAAATGAAAATTTTTCACATTTTTACAATATTTTAGTTTTTTTACAAAAATCTCTTCATGTATCAACAAAAATGTACCACTAATATAAAGTACGATATGTATCAAAAAAACTATCTCTGAATCACTTTGCTAGGTAAAAGCAGTCCAAAGTTATTACTTAGTAAGTTATTTTTCAGGTTTGAAAAAACGGACTGGGTCATGAAGGCCAAAACTAGCTGGGTCATGAAGGGGGTTAAACAGCTGGATTCCTTCAGCTCTCTTGATCAATTTTTATCATGTCAATGTTGCAATAGAAAAACACAGGCCCTCACCAATCTAGTCTCATGGCAGATGATGTACTTGGCAAAGATCTTGCACCTCGTCATTTTAGAGCAGGGGTCCTCAAACTTTTTAAACAGGGGGCCAGTTCACGGTCCCTCAGACCGTTGGAGTGCCGGACTATAGTTTAAGAAAAAAAAAAGTTGTAGTTCCCTCATTAGGTTGTAGTTCCTCCACATTAGGTTGTAGTTCCCCCCCACATAAGGTGCAGGATAGTTCCCCCACATTAGGTTGTAGTTCCCCCACATTAGGTGCAGTATAGTTCCCCCATTAAGTTGGCAGTATAGTTCCCCCCACATTAGGTTGGCAGTATAGTCCCCCCACATTAGGTGCAATATAGTCCCCCACATTAGGCTGGCAGTATAGTTCCCCCACATTAGGTGCAATATAGTCCCCCACATAACGTTGGCAGTATGTTCCCCCACATTACGTTGGCAGTATAGTCCCCCACATTAGGTGCAATATAGTCCCCCACATTACATTGGCAGTATAGTTCCCCCCACATAAGGTGCAATATAGTCCCCCCCATTAGGCTGGCAGTATGTTCTCCCACATTAGGTGCAATATAGTCCCCCACATTAGGTGCAGTATAGTTCCCCCACATTAGGTGCAATATAGTCCCCCACATTAGGCTGGCAGTATAGTCCCCCACATTAGGTGCAATATAGTTCCCCCACATTAGGTGCAATATAGTCCCCCACATTAGGCTGGCAGTATGTTCCCCCACATTAGGCTGGCAGTATAGTTCCCCCACATTAGGCTGGCAGTATAGTTCCCCCACATTAGGCTGGCAGTATGTTACCCCACATTAGGTGCAATATAGTTCCCCCACATTAGGCTGGCAGTATAGTCCACCAAATTACATTGGCAGTATGTTCCCGCACAGGCATACAGCCTCCAGCCATACAGTATGGCTGAAGGCTGTATGCCTGTGTACTGCCCCATTTCAGTGTTCCGACCACCGCTCCGGCCATAGCAGGACCAGAGGATCGGTGGTCAGAACACTGAAGAGACGCACCGCTGGTAAACACGTACCTACTTCCAGCGCGCATTCTTGCTTCTTCACCGCTCCTCCGCGCTCGGTTGCCATGGGCGCACGCATGGGACGTCAGTGACATCACTGCGTGCGGCTGCTCCCAGCGGTCCCCGCGATTTTAAAGTAAATGCAGGCCGCAGGGACTTAACAGAGGAATCCTTGTGTTCCGAAAGCATCTTTCGGAACACAGGGATGTCCTGAGGCAAAAACACCCGGCGGGCCGGATAAATGCGCTCCGCCATAGTTTGAGGAGCCCTGTTTTAGAGATTGGCTGGACTTTCTGTATCTGGACCCATTGATCAAAATTTTTGACACGTCTCTATGATGCATCAAAAGAATACTAAAGAGATATTTCCACTTTAAAGGGGTATTCTGGGATTTTCTTTTTATCTTACTATGCTACAGGGGCTGTAAATTTAGTGTAGTTCATAATATTCTGTCTTTACCTGTGTTTCATGGTGTTCTAGCGATTCTTCTGTGATATTTTCTCCAATGTTTTTTTTTAATAGCATACAAAACGAGTGTCGTCTCAGGATTTTCCAGTGCAGCCCAAGGCATTACATCACTAGTCAGGTGATCAGAGGGAGCCTATCTTTGCTTCAATGGATAGAACGACTGCTGGGTGGGAGATCATTCTGCACAGAATTGTAGTTTTGCAACAACTGGAGGCACCCTGGTCAGAAAACACTGGTCTATTGCATTGAAGGGAGCACTGGTGTGTTTCAATGGGTATGGTGGCTGATATGTGGGAGAGAGAAAAGTGACCTCACACTTATAAACAAGGAATCATGGAATTTGTAGTTTACAGGGGACTCCGCTCTAAACATCTTTTGGATAGGGGATAAGATGTTAGAACGCGAGGGTCCAGGCGGGCAGCGGTGGCATACGGAACATGGAAGCTTGCAGCTTCCGCGTTTGTGACGTCACACCACGCCCCCTCTATTCATGTCTATGGGAGGGGGCATGATGGCTAGTACATAGCTGTCACACCTCCTCTCACAGACGTGAATGGAGGGGGCATGGCAGCTGGCATCCCCAGTCATCGGCACAGAGCGGAGTTCGCTTTGTGCATCAAATGACAGGTGCCACAGCGGAGATTGCGAGGGTCCCCTATCCTTTGGCCACGAAAAGGGGAAACCTTTAGCAACAGAATTGCTAAAGGTTTCCACAGAAAATGTGGTGGATTTGAGCTGAGGAAAACCCACAGATCAGAGCATGTGTAAAAAAATAAATAAAAAGACAAAATGTAGGGAAAAGTGCAAAATGTAGGGAAACCTTAGTAAATATTGTGGGGAGAATTGTAGACAGTTAAAAACCCACAAAGAAACTACACACCACTCTTACTAAATCAGGGCCATTATGTGCTCATTGGGGGAGATTTATTAAAACCTGTGTTAAGAAAGAGTGGTGCACTTGCCCATGGCAACCTATCAGATTGCTTCTTTCATTTTTCACATTTCTCTTAAAAAAATGAAAAAATCAATCTGATTGGTTGCCTTGGTCAATTGCACCACTCTTCCTCTGCACAGGTTTTGATAAATCTCCCCCATTATTTCTACCATGAGGAATTGAGAGTTTGGAAATCTAATACACTTTTCATGGAAATTTTTTGAAACTGCATTTAAAGGAGTTTACAAATTTGTTATTCACACCCCCAAATGCAGTGAAATAACATACTTCTACTTAACTCTCCATCTGATCCCATGCTGGTCTTCTGATCAGTCTCCATTTGGCAGTCTGGTGTTATTGCAAGCCATCATGGCTCCTGTCACTGATTGGTGATGCCACGAGTATGGGCCGTTGCTGCCGAGCCTGCTGATTTGGCTGTGATGGGCTTGTGACATCCACTCCTGCAGTAACACAAGAGGCTCCAAAGGAGGCTGAACAGGGGACCCCCTTGGAATTGGATGGGGGAGGTTAGTTACAGTTTAGAGGAAAGAAGTTTTTCTACACCAGACAGGGGCTCTTCACTGTAAGAGCAGTGAGACTCTGGAATTCCCTGCCTGAGGAGTTGGTCATGATTAACTCGGTAAAAGAATTTAAAAGGGGTCTGCAGTTTATTTTTTTTTGGAGAATAACAACATTACAGGTAAGGGATTCTAGATCTATAGGGACTGAAGGTTGATCCAGGGATCTATTCTGATATTCGGAGTCAGGAAGGACTTTTTACCTCTAGTATAAGGGTTTTTTGCCTTTCTCTGGATCAACTCAGTAGGGACTCATTAGGGTCAGGGCCGGACTGGCCTACCAAGATACCAGGAAAATTCCCGGTAGGCCGCCCACCCTGGGGCCGGCAATGGCCGGCCAGAGCTTAGTCACTTTACCCGGTTCCCATACTTGGGAGCGCGGCCGGGCCTCCTAAGCACACAAGGTCCTGATACTAGTATCAGGACCTTGTATGCAGAAACCACAGAGTGGCGGAGTTAGGAGCTTTAAGCTCTCGGCTCCGCCTCTCACTCTGCTCACCTACTCTGAGGAGGTCGCACAGGACGTCCGCTGCTACGGGCGGCGCTATGATATAACGTCATCACGCTGCCCGCACTAGGATGCAGACGTTACTGAGCAGGTCGGGAAGAATGGCACTTTGTGGGTGCAATGATGAGGTAAGTCCTTTTTTTTTTTTAAACAAATACTGCCGCTGAACGTGAGGAGGACTGGGGGGAGCCTGCTTGTCTACCTATCTGCCTAATGCAAAGGGGGGGGGGAAGCCTGCGTGTTTACCCATCTGTCTTATCTAAAGGGGGGGGGTTTGCCGGTCTGCTTGTCAGCCGCCTGTCCGTCCTATCTGCCTAAGAGCTGCTGGAGATCTACCAAGCAAATGTAAAGGGAGAGGGGAAAGAGCAGTCTACTGACCTAGTATTGGGGGGAATTTACCTAGCTAATATGGAAGGAGGGAGATAGTATGGGAGCACAGAGGGGGCCTGACTGCCATATGAGGGAACAGAGGGTCAGTAACAGTATGATGGTAATATGTATGGTGATAATATGCCTCCTTGTATACTGGTATTAGTGGTAATATTGGTCAGTAACAAAATAGCGGCAATATGTATCTCATTATACTGGATTTCTACAAGCAATGCTTCAGTTCCTCCATAGAACTTTTTTCAAGCATTGCCACCATTTTTCACTGTAATGGACTGCTGCGCCATTTAACTTAGCTTACTGTGATTGGGTCTTGGATGCTGGCACAGTGGGACTGTATTCTGTGGGTGATATATATATATATATATATATATATATATATATATATATATATATATATATATATATATATATATATATAGGGAGCGAGCGAGAGATGGAGAGAGAGAATCACTGTAGCACATCTGTGTTTCTTGCAAAAATAAAGTGGATTTTATTATTTTATTCCAACACATGCAGAGTTACAGGTCATGTTTATGCTGGTTCACACATATATTGGGGGAGATTTATCAAAACCTGTCCTGAGGAAAAGTTTCCCAGTTGCCCATAGAACCCAATCAGATTGCTTATTCTATTTGTTAAAGGGGCCTGTATAAAATAAAAGAAGTGATCGGATTGGTTACAACTGGGCAACTTTTCCTCTCCCCCAATGTCTGGGTGAGGCAGCAGAAACATTGCCTGTAACTCTACACATGTTGGAATAAAACCCACTTTTTTTTTTTTGGTAATAAGATTCGCTGTGGATTTGTGACCAGGATACCTACACTCGGTTGCACTCTTCAATGCATTCAAGTGCTGTTCTCTTGAGAAATTACATATATATGTGTGTGTGTATATATATATATATATATATATATATATATATATATATACATACACACACACACACGCCTGCCCGCATGCCGGCTGTTGCCTGGCACAATGACATGGTGCTGTGGGGCTGGTATGTAGTAATTTCTAGGGCTGGTTTTTGTCCCCAGTCCGGCATTGACTAGGGTTATAGGTTGAACTTGGTGGACTCTGATCTTCAACCTTATGAACTATGTAACTATGTATGTTACAGTTTATTTTACTGCATTTGTGTGTAAAATAAATTATCATGATAATTAAAACATAGAAACCCCTCTTTAATACTGTGTCTCACCTATGACTGATGACACAGCTGTCATACTTGGGCTCCCATGTTGAAAACAAATAAAAAGAGCTAATGCTATCATAGATAAAATAAATAAATATATGGCCTACTTATTTTCTTCCTTTATTGGATACAGTTTATCATGGCTTTGTAACCAAGTGTTTGTGCATTTTATTGTACTGATATCTTTAGTATACTGAAGGTTCCTAATATATTCATGTTTATTTTTATTCAGCCAGAGAAGGCGTTGCGTGGGCAGAATGGATATGTTGCATTGCTTGCAGATCTTTCATTTTTTCTGATGTGTGGTTGACAATATTTATACATGAACATGCTCATTTTTGTCAGGTACATGACTTCCGTGCTGATAAAATTAAACTTTTGTGTCAAACTCACTAGGTGAGGCTACTGCTTGTAATTAATTGTGTTCATGCTATTTGCTATTATATACCACAGCAAGATAGAAATCTTTATACCTGACAATGGTGATTTTGTTTGCATACTGTGCATTTTAACTACTTTATATATTGCTTTTGGGTTTGTAGATTCTAGTAGCACACAGGGACATATTTATCAATAATGTCAGTGGCACTGGATTTGGCGCTATGTAAATACGTGTAATGTTTGCAAAAAATTTATTCAGCAGTAACACAGCTCATGATTAATGTTTCTATTGCAGCAAACAGACCCAAATTCCTGGTAATGCCTTACCTGTCATACAGGTTTTTTAAGACCTTAGTGTAGACTTTGATAAACATTCTGCATATATGCTATATGTGACAAGCCTTTTCTGGTAGACAGAAATTCCTAAGATTTACTAAGCGGCTTTACAAAATGGCATAGCTGCTCTGGAAATATGTTGCATATCTCTAGCACTCCAGTATTCTTGGTGCAACATGAAGCTTTCCTATTACTATACCACAGAATTTGCATGCAAAGTCATGTTGTTTTTGCTGTGCTTTTATTTGTAGAAATGAGCCTATGTAACTCTGGTACAGTGTTTAAAATGACTTGTACCTCAAAGCAGTTTTAAATTGTACTCTCAGCACTGGAGGCAACAAATAAAAATATTCAGCTAATGCACCAGTGAAGTAATACAACTGAGGACTGCTGCTGCTAGAGTGGGATTTTTGATCTGGCATTTGTGACCGTATCATAACTAGAGACCTAAAGGGGTATTCCGCCCATAGACATCTTATCCCCTATCCCTGGCTACTGCTCCAGTCTCGAAAACCTCTGTGTTTCTGGGACTGGAGACGTCACGCCACGCCCCCTTGTGACGTCACACAACGCCCCCTCCATTCATGTCTCTAGGACTTTTCACCAAAAGTTGCACATGATAAATTCATGACCGCATCACAAAAACAACTTTATTTTGCCATACTTACACAATAAAAAAAAAAGTGTTTACTTGAAAAGTCGCTGCGACAAATTTAGCTCCTTAACGACGTAGGACGTATATTTACTTCTTGCACCTGCTCCCGCGATATAACGTGGGGTAGCGCAGTTACCCCGCGTCATATATGGTCGGTCATGGCGGCCATCAATGGTCGGGACCCGCTGCTAATACTGTACATCAACGATTGCGGTGATGCCCTGTATTAACCCTTCAGACGCGGTGATCAAAGTTGACCGCTGCGTCTGAAGTGAAACTGAAAGTATCCCAGCAGCTCAGTCAGGCTGTTCGGGACCGCTGCAATGAAATCGCGGCGTCCCGAACAGCTTACAGGACACCGGGAGGATCCCTACCTGCCTCCTCACTGTCCGATGGGTGAATGACTGCTCTTTCCCTAGGCAGGAGCAGTCAAGCGCCGATAACACTGATCAATGGCATGTTAATACATGCCAGTGATCAGTGTAAAAGATCAGAGTGTGCAGTGTTATAGCACCCTATGGGAGCTATAACACTGCAAAAAAAGTGAAGAAAAAGTGTTAATAAATGTGAATTAACCCCTTCCCTAATAAAGGTTTGAATCACCCCCCTTTTCCCCTAAAAAACAAAACAAAAAAAACAATGTAAATAAAAATAAACATATGTGGTAGCGCCACGTGCGGGAATGTCCAAACTATATAAATGTATATCGTTAATTAAACCGCAAGGTCAATGGCGTACACGTAAAAAAAAATGCTAAAATTTTCCTGCATGTAGTTATGATTTTTTTCAGAAGTACGACAAAATTAAACCTATATAAGTAGGGTATCAATTTAATCATATGGACCTACAGAATAAAGATAAGGTGTCATTTTTACAGAAAAATGTACTGCATAGAAACAGAAGCCTCCAAAAATGACAAAATTGCGTTTTTTGTTACAATTTTGTCGCACAATGATTTATTTTTTTCGTTTCGCTGTGACAAAATGGTAAAATGACTAATTTCACTGCAAAGTAGAATTGGTGGTGCAAAAAATAAGCAATAATATGGATTTTTAGGTGGAAAATTGAAAGGGTTATGATTTTTAATAGGTAAGGAGGAAAAACTAAAATGCAAAAACTGAAAAATGCTGAGTCCCTAAGGGGTTAGAGCAAAAATATAGCCTATATAATGATAAATTCTTCCATTGTGTTCAGCAATCTAGACTTTGATGACTTTAGAAACCTTGCATGCAGTTTGTAATACAAGGAAGATACATGAGGAAGATTCTGAACCTAGAAGCAGAATGCAAAGTGATGAAAGAATGTAGATTGTAAACAAACTTTTTTTTAAATTTTTTTCCATTTCCACGTCCATACCTTTTTAAAATACTGAGATTAACAGCTTTATCAGAGTGATCCTATAAACAGCCCATAAACAGAGCGGAGTGTCCCTGAAAATACTTCAAGTAGTGTGTACCTGCATAAACAGTGCCATAGAATTAACTGATAAAATTATAGTTGTCCATCATCATCACTATGGGGAGCTTACTACATACATATGTATACATCTGTTAATCTTCCTAGTTTGTTGACTACATTTATAGACTAAAATAAGATTTGATCTTTCAAAGTTCATATCTTTATGAACAGAAATGTTTCTGGGCATGGTAAGGAAGATGATTTTACCATATATAATGGGTTGCCACCAGTTATATATGTTAAAGCGCAACTGTCACCAACTTGGAACCCCCCAGACTCCTACAATAACAGCACTGGTGACTACAAATGGAATGCAGTCATACCTTTTGGCTGCGCTTTTCTACAATTTGTCTCCCTGAAAATCATTTTATATTGGTGGTCAGCAACAGTCTGATAGATGTTGACCACGATTTTGTCTCCAGTTTAAAAACTGTACTGCAACCGCATATGTTTTTTTTAACATGGACGTCAATGGGAAACGCACATGTATACGGTTCCATATGGGAAAAACATATACGATTTTACTTTGCACATGCGCATTTGAATCCTAAAGTCCCCACCCAAGACCCCTCCCATTAAAAATGGACAACATTTTCAAAAACGGATGTTTTATTTTAATAAAAACTGACGGAACTGTATGCACTTTTAAAAACAGTATACTGTTTAAAAACTCATACGGTTTACTTTTTTCCATACTGTTCCATCCGTTTTTTTGCCATACAGTTTTCTTTAGAAAAACGGATTGAAAACAGTATTGCAAAAACGTAATGTGAACCCAGCCTTAGGAACATGCATGCGACCTTCCCGGCGTGAATTAGCAGAGTGAGCGCTTGCTCTCGCTGTCTACTACCGCCGCGCACAAGGGCAGTGCTAGAGGCAGGGAGTGTTTGAGCTCTCTGCCTCTAGTGGTTGCAAAATACATTGCGTGCGTTTCCACCAGCAGAATAAAGAGGAGAATGGGCACTGTCAGTATCACACAACGGTCCCAGCGCTATAGTAGATGGGATAGGCTTGTCGACGGTGGGGCTTTGTGGACCCCAGCCACGCCTATCCGACTGTTGCTGACCATCATTATAAATTCATTTTCAGGGAGAGTGCTGTTATTGTAGTAGTCTTGGGGGTTCCACGTTGGTGACAATTGTGCTTTAGAATCTGATGGCAGGTTCCCTTTAATTTTTAGCTAAAATGAATAAGAAAATGTTTATCTCTATAATATAATGCATTCGAGCTGGCTTATAGGCATCATATGTCTCAGCAGGTGGCATATCTGTAGAAGTACCGTAACTATAAAAGTACTTATAAACATGTTTGATGCTTGAGATAATATCCCACATAGATGTTCTTAGATGAATGTGTTGATCTTGATATGGACCCCACTGGAGTTGGGATAAATGTAAAGAGCACAGGTTTAGGATGCTTCTACAGTACTCTTAAAAGTAAATTGCAATGCTAAAAAATGCTGCAGAAATGAATGTGATTTTTCAAGTGAATGCAGTGGGTATTGTGAATTTCCATAGCTGATTAGTTTTATATGACCATCTGCTATCCCCAGGTGTTTATTGTAATGATGTGGAGCATTTCCACTTAATCTAAATATTAAAAATGACGGCTTATTAAAATCATCTTTTCTCTTTGTGAAAGAAGTAGATTTAAAGCAGACAATTGTTTAAACAGTCAACGGCCTAAAATAAGAGAATGAAATAGCAGTTGATTGCCTCCACCTGTGTGCTGCCTAAATATATTTTTATTCAATTTACATGTTCTGGATGCACGTTCCAGGCAGTTTTCCATCTATTTCAGCAAATAGTATTTTTTGTTCAGGTCGTGCCTATTATGAACATAGCCATTATTTCATATCATTGGCTAAAGCAATTGCGAAGACTGTGCCCATAGTTAATGGACTGTATAATGGTCTGCAATACACTTTACTGTGGAGTGAAATGTGTGATTAAAAGGTTTTCATCCTAGCTGTTGTTCAGAGAGTTTTTCTCTGGGTTTATAGTTTTATGTGGCTTTCTGTAACTGTTTAGAGTTGCATCACTTTATTTAATTGTTAAATGTTGTTTTTCAAACTTTGATGAATCTGTACTTATATGTAAAAGGGTAAAGGTGATTTAAGTTTAAGCCTATATTCACATTGTTCACTTTCATTACAAACTGATAAGTTTGTTTATAACAAAAAGCATGGGCTAAGTTATACATTAAAGTGTGCATCTGCAAAAATACAAACGTCATTGTGTACAGAATAGCATGTCAATATTACAGACAGAATGCATACTGAATATTGTAGGCAAAATGAGGCTAAGCGGAAGAAACCGTTTAACGGAAAAAATATACACAACAGGAGAGATTTATCAAAAACTGCAGAAGAAGAGTGGTGCAGTTGCCAATGATAACCAATTGGATAGCTTTTTTCATTTTTAAAAAGACCTGTGAAAGATGAAAGAAGCGATCTGATTGGTTGCCATGGGCAACTGGTCAACTTTTCCTCTGAACAGTTTTTGACAAATCTCCCCTAACAAGTTTATTGGTTTCCCAGAAGGCTTTTATAAATTCAGATATGGTATATATTGGGATGGCTCACAAAGTAGGCAAAAAGAAAAAGGAAAAAATAAAGGGTGCTCTATGTGCTGTTATCCAGGTGAAAAATGGTCAACGTGCAGTAAAGTTAATACACTCACCTATGTTGCTTATGCTCATAGCATAATATCAAAATGGACATATAGTATAAAAATCACTAGCATGTAGCGTGAATTTAAAGTCTCAGCCGGTATCTGGCTGTGGATTCACCAAGGGACAGTGTCCAGTATATGAGAACCAACTGCAGGACGCAGTGGGACAACAGAGGATACTCCTGATTAGAGATGAGTAAGGTGGAACCGATTTCACTGATAACTTTAGGGTACATTTGGCTCCCAGACATTTAGAACTTTGCCAGGCTCGGCTCACGGAAGCCTGGCATCACTACTATTAGCAAAAGGGATGAGGAACACATGACGTTTTGCCACCTGAAGAAATGAAGGAAGTACTAGATGACATCAGGGTAGAACAGCATACCTTACAGCTAGCAGCAGGATTACATGACCCCAGGTTATCCAATCCCTACTTGCATTAAGAGACCAGGACCATCAAGAGACAGCATAAAGGTGAGTTTAGGTGGCTGATAAAACCCTGAATTATGGCTGCCATCTTGGAGAGAAAGCTTAGAAGGAAAAATAGAGAGAGAGCAGTTTATAAAGGATCTACTAATCTCAGAAAGCCTTTACAAATCTAAAAGAAAGCAAGTTGAGCAAAACATTGAGTGATGGGCTGACCTGAGACCTCCTGTCACCTCCCTGCATTACTGTGTCCAGTTGGTACACTACAGATCCCAGCAGTGTCATTGCAGAACAAGCACAGAAATGCTAACATATTACAATACAAAGCAAGCTAAGGCTGCATTCGCATCTCCTTTTTGCAATACTGTTGCCGTATCCAGTTTCTGTTAAAAAAAAAACCGTATATGTCACCGATCCGGACCGAAACGTATGCAACCGTATATTCCTCCTCACATTTTTAAACTGTATACGGTTTAAAAACGGATATACGTTTGCATGCGTTTGCATATGTTTTAATAAGTTTTTCTTGAAAAAAATATATATACGGTTTTAAAGTTTGTCAACATTTTAAATAAAGTTCTTCTTCTTTTTATTGAATTTCCCCACAAAAAAAGAAAAAAATTAAAAACCGTATTGTGCAAACGTACGTATGCACATAGTAGTAGACTGCGGTTTGGTGTACCGTTAAAAACCGTATACAACCGTAAATGATGCAAAACGTACACCACCTGATGCTACGGTTGGCATACGGTTTACAATGAAATGTCTATGTATACGGTTTGCACTACGGTTTGATACGGTTTTTTAAATCAAACCGGATACGGCGACCGTATTGTAAAAACGAGTTGTGAATGCAGCCTAAGCAGAGCATTGAGCAGTGGGCTGACCTCAGACAGTGACCTTCTGTCTTCTCGCTACATTTCTGTGTCCAGGTGTGCACTGCAGATCCCAGCAGTGTCACTGCAGAACAAGCCCATAAAAGCTATCACATTACAATACAAAGTAAGCTGAGCCAAGCAGTGGGCTGACCTTTCTTTTAAAGGGGCACTCTGCCCCTAAACATCTTATCCCCTAACCAAAGGATAGGGGATAAGATGTTTCATCTCAGGGGTCCAGCCGCTTGGATCCAGCCCCTCCCCCCCCCCCCCCCCCGTGATCTTAGGGCCGACACAGCAGCATCCTGAACAGAGAAGCTTCGAGCTTCCTTGTTTGTGACATCACGCCACGCCCCCTCCATTCATGTCTATAGGAGGGGCATGAAGGCTAGTACATAGCCGTCACGATTCCTCCCATAGATATAAATGGAGGGGTCGTGACGGCTGTGGTTGCTCTGTGCACCGGATGACTGGAGTGCCGCTTTGAAGATCGCGGGGGTCCCAGTGGCCATACCCCTGTGATCAGACAATTTATCCCTTATCCTTTCGGATAGGGTTAAGATGTTTACGGTCGGAGTACCCCTTTAGCATAAATACACATTAAGGGTAGGGTCACATATACCGCATCTGCAGCGTATTTCTAGCTATGTGAAATACACTGCGGATCTGCTAAAAGCAGACACCGAAGGCTACCCAGCCGCAGCCCTGTATGTGCAGTACAGTTTGGAGGCTAAATTACACGTCGGTGAATTTGTGCAACTTGATATATGCTGTGGATGTGGTATGTGTGACCCTACCCTAAAAGCATTTGTAGTAAACATGAAATAGACATATTAGGACAAGTTATGTGTATTTTCTAGTTTTAAATCAAACATATAGGCCGACATTTATCATTGTTTAAGACAGTTTTTTGTGTCTAGAAAAGGTAAAAAAAAAGTCGCAAGCAGGGTTTATTTGCACCTTTTTGTTTACACATTTCTGCTGTTTTTGAGTTGCAATCCACTGATTTTGGCAGTACACATGATATGGAAGGGTTTTAAGAACTGCGCCTTTTTGTGGAAAGGTGCAAAAAAGGCGTAAAGCCATTGAAAAGTCTCTAAAACGACACCGGCCCAGACTAGCTTTTTTTAGTGTATGTGAAGAGAGAAATTTCAGAAAATGTTTACCTGCACAACATTTATCAAATTCTCTGTGACCATTTAATAAATTTGGTGCTCCTACACATTGCCAGCACACAAAAAAAGGTATAAAAAAATGCTTCACTTACACCTACAATGATAAATGCCGGCCATAATATTTCCACCTGGGTTTAACATAAATACCCATTAAAAGCATTAATGTGAATGTGTAATACACACGTGAGGCCAAGTTATATGTGTTTTCTGGGTTTATTCAATTATATAGAATTTCTACATGCCTTTAACATAAATGCGCACTTAAAGCGTCCTTAGCCAGTAAGCATGTTGGTGGCAATAGCAGCCCTGTGGGCACCATCCATTTTCCAAGGCTTAGTACAGGTAGCAGCAGCAGCCCAGTGCATCATGGTAGTAGTAACAGCAGCATCAGCAAGAAAAAGCTGTCACTGTCTTTCAGGGGTTTTATGGGCTTGGAGGATAATAAGATCATTGTCTATAGTTACATGGCATGGTGAATATGTCTGTCCTAGACAGTTTGTTCCATCATCTCTGTCTTTGCTTCCCCCCACTAGTGCTAAGTAGAAGAATAGCATTAGCCACAAGGAGTTGTGTGAGGACAGTCAGCCTTTGAAGTGTGTTACAGAGGTGGTGGAGGGGAAATCGACTCTCACCAGTCCAACACTGCCTGCTGTCCTATCCGCTAGATACTACAACTTCACTCCTAGCTTTGGTTTGCATTATCCTTAATTCATAGGACAGAATGACAGATTTAGGACCAAGCCCATTTGTCCTTAAAGGGGTATTCCTGCCAAAAACATCTTATCCCCTATCCATGGGATAGGGGATGAGATGTCTGATCACTGGGGGCCCGCCACTGGGACCCCCTGCAATCTCCGCATTCTATGCGGGGCTGCGTCTCCAGTCTTGGAAGTGTGACGTCACGTCTCCAGTTCAGTCTCTGAAACCTTTGTTTCCCGGGAGATGCAGCCCTACATAGAATGCGGGTGCTGCATGGAGATTGCGCGGGGTCCCAGCGGCGGGCCCCTGGCAATCAGACATCTTTTCCCCTATCCTTTGGATAGGGGATAAGATGTATTTGGCCAGAATACCCCATTAAGGACCAGCCCAATCTTTGTTTTTGCACTTTCATTTTTTCCTCCTCCCCTTCTAAAAATCATAACACTTTCAATTTTGCACCTACAGACCCATATAAGGGCTTGTTTTGTGCGTATCCAATTGTACTTTGTAATGACATCACTTATTTTATAACAAAATCTGTGGCAAAACCCCAAAAAAAATTATTTGTGGGATGAAATGGAAAAAAAAAATGCAGTGCACTTTTCCGTAAAAATGACACCTTATCTTTTATTCTGTAGGTCCATACAATTACAAGAATACCCAATTTATATAGGTTTTATTTTACTACTTAAAATTTTTTTTTAACTACATGCATCAAAATTATAATGCATAAAATTGTCCTTTTCTGACCTTTTTAAAAAAAAAATTCCGCATACGATGATGTATGAGGGATTTTTTTTGCGGTATGTTCTGTAGATTTCATCGGCACCATTGTTTTTGATGGGACTTTTGGATCAATTTTTATACATTTTTTTTTATGGTAAATTAAGTGACCAAAAATGTGCAAGTTTGGAATTTTTTTTTTACCTGTACGCCATCAACCATGCAATTAAATGAACATTATATTTTAAAAGTTCGGACATTTATGCATTCGGTGGTACCACATATGTTTGTGTGTATTTTTTATTACATTATTTTATTAAAAAAATGGGAAAAGGGGGGAATTCAAATGTTTATTAAGGACTTTAATGTTTTTTCCGCTGTTCTGTTTACACTGCAGAAATTCTGCTAGTGGAATTCCGACGCTGAATTCCTTTCCTCTTGAAGAAAGAACATGTTCATTCTTCAAGCGGAATCCGCGAGCAGAATCCAATAGAAGTCAATGGTGAAAAAAAATTCTGCCCGACATCGTTTTGAAACGGAATTCAGGAAGTAGATTAAATAGCCTCCTCCTTCATTCCTCTTCATTTCTGCATGGAAATTCTGCTTGAATTCCGCTTGATGGACAAAATGACAGAAGGCAACAATTTCCTGAAGGAAATTATTCCTTGTGAATTCCTCTTGAATCCCTCAGTGTGAACGCACCCTTATCGTTGCTCTGCTGGTCTAGCCTGCTATGGCTGGTTGCAGCATCAGAGCACAGATCGGATGGCGAGGAGGCAGGTAAGGGTCCTCCCCCAAAAAATAGCAAAAGTTTAGAAATGTAGCATTTTCCAAAATGTTTCATTTTCTGCAGTTAAGATAGCATTTAGAGGGTTTAATGTCAGGATCGGAGCTTCACTCTGCTGACAGGTGCTCAGCGGTGACAGCTGACTCCAGCCATAATCGCTCCTCCCACTGCTCATGAACATGTTAAATGGGTGCTTTTGGTGGGAAAAATTATTTTTTAAATCAAATGGTGCCAGAAAGTTAAACAGATTTGTAATTTACTTTTATTTAAAAATCTTAATCCTTCTAGTACTTATCAGCTGCTGTATGCTCCACAGTAAATTATTTTTCTTTTTGAATTTCTTTACTGTCTAACCACAATGCTCTCTGCTGACACCTTGCTATACGCAACCTCCTTTTGGGAGATTCAGAGTTTCGAAAATTATTTAAAACAAGGTACAGTACTACGTGGTCTGAGAGTTCCTGTGCTCCCCTCCTCCAGACTACGAACCCCCGCGGTTGTGTGTAGGTGGGAAGCAGAGGTGACTAAGTGCTCTACAAAATTTATGGAAATCCTCCTGGAGGAGGAAAAAAAATCTTGAGACAGTCCGTGGTAAACTAGAGGAACAAAAGGAGGTTGTTTTGCGCTTTGAGTGACCCAGAGTTCTCTACAAAAGAAACACAATTGCAAAATAACATAGAAAAGTATCAATACTATTTGAAATTCCACAAGCACACTCAATTTGTGCGTGATCTTGCGGATTTCAAAGAGAATCGGGCATATATGGTTCTGGAAGTAAAAAATTCTATTAAAAGAGAGACCGACTTTAAAATCTCTTGTTCCGATACGGATATATCGGAGGGAGGTTCGGTTGGAAACAAAAGAGGTGGAAATAGGGGCACCAATAGGGGTCATGGAGGAAGAGGTAGAGGAAGATATCGTGGGGCAAATAATCAGAAAACACAATGTGGTGGTTCATCTTCATCGTTTACCTCTCCTTTTTTAGACAAGGGTCAGAGAGACCCCTACCATTTACGGTTTCCACCCCAGGTCCCAAACAACTCTCAGAAAAAGTAGAGAAACCGGAGGTTACGCAGATTGTGAATTTATCAAGTGTGACATTAACGGAGGCACTGAAGTCGGTCCTCTTAAAGGGACTAACTTTTGTACCAACAGTCAGTTTTGATGAGTTTGAATGGACAAAAGACATAATGTTGTTTGTTTGCAAATTAAGATGGCATAAATTCTTTAAAATGCGTAATAGACATGGGCATGTCTCCAGATGATTTTGTGGTAAGGAATGAATTAGCCACATTATTAACTGAAAGTGAACGACCACTGGGCCAAGGCCCTTTCACTAACCTGAAGCCAACCAGTAGAAGTTTTCCACCATTGGGGGGATACCTCGTGTATAGACATTTTTTTCCGACTTGAAATCTTTGTCAACTAGTGGTCAGAGGCAGAGAGATAACCTAACTTTCATGGAAAGACAGGCCCTCATACAGCTACAAAAAAATGACCAGTTGATAATTAAGTCCTTAGACAAAGGAGGAAATATCATCCTAATGTATAGATCTAAATACACACAGATGTGTAGACGACTGCTTTAGGATAAAGAGACATACGAAGTCCTCACGGAGAACCCTACGTCTCAATACTCACAAGAATTGACTGTTATCTTGACTGAAGTATTAGAGAGTAAGCTAATTGACCGAAATGAGTTTGAGTTTATGAAACCATCTTCCCCGGTTATTCCCACATTCTACGCCCTACCGAAAATTCACAAAGGCCTGATACCCCTTAGGGGGTGACCAATTGTATCGGGCATAGGAGGGCTGACATGGAATGTGGGAATATATCTGGACAAGATCCTCAGACAATTTGTACATACTTTGCCATCGTACCTGAGAGACACAATGGACTTCAAAGAATTGAAGGTATCCATTTGACTGAGGGCACAATCCTTGTTAGCATTGACGTTGAGGCCTAATACTTGTCAATTAAACATTCAGTGGGTTTACAAGCAGTTGGATATTTTTGGAATACACGAGGGACCTCTTTTTGAGCACATAATAATTTGGTATTACAGCTACTTAATTTTGTTCTAACACCAGTTCAGGGGGACTGCAATGGGGTGCCCCCAGCTATGCTAATATCACCCTGGGCTGGTGGGCACCTGTTCTCTGACAAAAGAGAGATCTTTAGTGAAAGGTCGCTTACCTGGCTACGCTTCATAGATGATGTGTTTGTAATTTGGAGTGGAACCAAAGAGGAGTTCCAAGAATTGGTTGAATCCATCAACACAAACACATTAGGTTTATTTTTCACTTTCAAAATTCAAGAGAAGGAATTAAACTTTTTGGATGTAAGAATCTATAGAGACTAAGAGGGAACCCTACAGAGCACTATTTATTGCAAAAAAAACGGCAACGAACAGTCTCCTGAGGTGGGAGAGCTGCCACCCGGGGGATCCCAAAGGGGAAGTACCTCCGCCTCAGGAGGAACTGTTCGTTGCCGGAGGATTTTAAGAGGGAGGCTGATGTGATGAGGTTGAGATTTAGAGACAGAGGGTATCCAAATAGCACAAGCTTTCCAAAATACGGAAAAAAACACCAAGAAGGGACCTACTTGTACCTAAAATTAGCCATGACAGGTCTAGTTCGGGTGAGACACGGATCATTGGTACGTTTGATAGGATGTCATATGCTGTACTCAATATAATCTCGCACCATTGGGACATACTACATATGGATCCAGACTTACAGGACACAGTGGGCCCATTTCCCCAGATAACATACCGACGAGGTCGTAGTATAGGGGATTCATTAGTTCAGAGTCATCTGAGTCCAGAGAGTACGAGAGCATCTACATGGCTGGAGCAGAGAAGTAATCCGCAGGGCTGCTATAAATGTGGTCATTGTCGTGCCTGTAATTATATTTTAAAAACAAATAATGTACCACATCAACATCGACCTACCCCAATAAGACACTTCATCAATTGTTCATCTAAATCTGTGATATACATTGCCTTCTGTTCCTGTCCCCTATTATATGTGGGGAAGACAATCAGAGAGTTGAGGAGAAGAGTGTTGGAGCATGTGGGGGATATTAGAAATAGAAGAGAAACCGCCTTAGCGGTCCATATTAACCAACAACATGATGGCAATTTGTCATCAGTACAGTTTGTGGGAGTGGATAAAATTTCACTCTCACAAAGGGGAGGCAGTACAGACAGACTTTTGCTCCAAAGGGAGTGCCGGTGGATACACCGTTTGGATACAGTCTCCCCTAATGGATTGAATGAGCAACTGAACTTTGGTTGCTTTCTATAAGGGGGAAATGGTTAAGTGAGGGGGCATCAACCCTGGTGACTGGTCAGGTAGTAAGGGAAGGCCTTACTAGGCCTAACAGGAGGTAGGTGTCACCATCACTACTGTAGTATCTATAGTACTGTACCAGGCGGTTCCGCCCTTTTTAGGGTGGCCACCCCGCCTTGGTGCTAGGGTCATCAACTAGGGACTTATAGGGCCAGTGTCAGGTTCCCTAGGGCCCTGCCATTCCCCGGTCACTTCCCCTGATAGAGTTAAGCCCCCCTCCCCTTCATGCCTCCTTACAGACAGATTCCCCCACTTTGATTCATGGAACCAATTGCTCGAATTATACATTCCGACCTGGTTATCTATGAGCTAAAATTTGTCTACATTTGTGGTTGCCCTCTGTCTCTGTGTCCATCCTGAATACTTTTATTCCGATTCTCTGTGCATGTAATAAGATTCTAATATAATTCAAAACGGACATCTATATACATTTTCTGACTGTTCTATTTGAGCATGAGACAAATCTGCCTAAATCAGTGTAATTTCATTAAAGCATCACTTAGTGTCAGGAGCCGATACTAGAAGCGCGCACAACTATTTGTTATGCCGGCATTTGGGCACGCCCTCTGAGCGCGTCACGCATGACGCGCACTGATTGCATGCGTATATCCGGCAGAATGACAGGAAGTGATGTCAGACGCCGACACCTCGCTGGAACAAAATTCTCCGGCTCCCTGCACTACAGTAGGTTCTGCATTACCCCGTTTGTACCGTGGAAACAGTGAGTAGGACTAGGGAACTCTTGTAGCTCCCCTACGTTTCTCTTGCAGGTCAATACTGACTGGGTTGTGTGTATTTGTGCTTATTTTTAGGTGGACCTGAACTGGAGATCCTGGGTAACTATATACCTATAGGGACCTATAGGGATAGAGCTGCAATTTTTCTTTACAGGCTAACTATATGAATCCCTGATATGACAATATTTAGGGTCAGCCTTTTCTTTGCAGCAACCCCGTACCTGGATCTATATAGTAATTCACTGTCTATACATTTTATATAGTTTGACCAATGATGTTTACCTCCCTGATGACACCAGCCTGAGTGCTGGTAGAAACGCGTTGGCAGTTTTTATTTGGTTGGGAGAATTTGTTGTGCAGGAGGCACGGTGGGGTTGGCAAGGCCAAGCAGAGCCCACCTGAGCCATCCACCATACAACCAGAATCCCTTGCAATTTTATTGGCAATGGTAATCTATGTTCACAAATACACGATTTATGTTTTGTATTTTATCTATGAATAAGTAAAAGTTAAGTTTTAGGCACATCCCTAAACACTTTTATAGGTGTTTATTATTTACACCTTTATCCATGTCAGAAACTGTCCAGAGTAGGAGAAAAGGAGTAGGCTCTGGACAGTTCCTGACACGGACAAAGGTACCAGCAGAGAGCACTGTGGTCAGATAGAAAAGAAATTCAAAAATAAAAGAACTTCCTCTGCAGCATACAGCAGCTGATAAGTACTGGAGGGGTTAAGATTTTTAAATATATGTCATTTACAAATCTGTTAAACCTTCTGGCATCAGTTGATTATTATTATTTTTTTATTGTTTTCTACCGGAGTACCCCTTTAAATAACCAGCCTAATTATGCCTGATCTTTAGACATAGTTGTTGATCTTTCTGCTGCTCCTAATACATGCTTTGTAAATTGTAATAATATATAACATTTGTCAGGTTTTGGTCTTTTTATTTGCACACAGATATATTACTATTAGTCAGCTGTGGTTTTCATTGCAGTTTAGCCGCAGCATACACGGTACCTTTTTTGCCACACCTTTGTCCATTAATGTCTACTGGTTTGACTGCGTATGTGCCACAGACTATGGCCCTACAGATGGTGTGTCAATTTAGCCTCAATACAAGGAACAGTAAAGTGCATTATAAAATACAGTCTGGACACTACAATACTCTAGAACAGTGGTCTTCAACCTGCGGACCTCCAGATGTTTCAAAACTACAACTCCCAGCATGCCCGGACAGCCATCGGCTGTCCGGGCATGCTGGGAGTTGTAGTTTTGAAACATCTGGAGGTCCGCAGGTTGAAGACCACTGCTCTAGAAGGCATGCATAAGTCCCATGTATCAGGAAGGTAAAAGGCTATGGACACCTTTTAACATGGTAAATTTTTAATGAAGACTACTTAGAAAGTTTCCAAAATTAACAAAGTTATTACTATGTGTAGAAACATAACACTAGACCAGCGGTCTCAAAATGTGGCCCTCCAGATGTTGCAAAACTTCAACTCCCAGCATGCCAGGACAGCCGTTGGCTGCAGCCAGTGTCTGTCCGGGCATGCTGGGAGTTGAAGTTTTGCAACATCTGGAGGGCCACAGTTTGAGACCACTGCACTAGACGTTAGCCTTACATCATTTTCTGTCCTTGTAAACATTATAATGATGTACCCAGAGAACTAATACTGTAATAATAAGATCCGCACGGTCTCTAGACATTCAGACAGGATGTAGAAACGATATGGTATTTTATAATGCTATTCAAACTGCTGCAGGACGTCTTCATTCCCATTGTAATGCTCAAGTGCCTGCACCACTGCTTTCTGCATATATCAGACAATTCATACAGATGAAATGAAATGGTTGTTGCAAATTCAGACAGGAAACGGCAGGAAATGTCTTTGTCAATCATTGTGCCTCAGATGAGATGTTCTAGTGTGAATACATTGCTTCAATACTGAGCAGTAAATATATACAGTATGGGGCTGCTTATTATGGAAGCATATTTCTTTCAGCTCTAAGCAATACATTGGAATACATTTCTGCAATAGACATTCAAATGTCTTTCCCGTATGAGAAACTATAGAGCTGACAATTGTATTAGAAGCCACAAATAGAGTCTGTGAATGACGCAGAGAAGGGTGATTTCATTTATATGCAATGACAGAATATACTATGAAGGTGATACCCCGCATAAGACACTGCACGGCACTATAGTGATGCTGATGGCTAAAAAACTTGTCTGTAATTAGAAACACTCCAGGTTGTTTGTTTTTTGGCCAGTCTGACCCTCAGAAAGTCACAGTGCTTAAAGGGGTACTCCGCTGGAAAACATTTTCTTTTAAATGAACTGGTGCCAGAAAGTTAAACTTTAAATTTTTTTTAAATGACTTCTATATAATAATCTTAATCCTTCCAGTACTTCTCCGCTGATGTATGCTACAGAGGAACCTCTTTTCTTTTTGAATTTCCTTTCTGTCTGACCACAGTGCTCTCTGCTGACACCTCTGTCCATATCAGGAACTCTCCAGAGCAGGATAGGCTTGCTATGGGGATTTGCTCCTACTCTGGACAGTTCCTGATATGGACAGAGGTGTCAGCAGAGAGCACTGTGGCCAGAAAGTAAGGAAATTCAAAAAGAAAAGAGCTTCTTCTGTAGTATACAGCAGCTGATAAGTACTGGAAGGGTTAAGATTTTTAAATAGAAGTAATTTACAAATCTGTTTAACTTTCTGGCACCAGTTGATAAAATAAAAAAATAAAAAAAAGTTTTCCACCTGAGTACCCCTTTCAATGCCTGGTAATTAGGCAACATTTTCATTCGGTGAGGCCATGCCACATCATAAAACAATGCATGCAGCGTTTTTTTAATCTGACACCACCACTCTAAAGGACATAAATGAACTTGTCATCTAAACACTGTGGATCTATGCTAATGCTGTTTATTGCATGGACCTTATATAGTATAAAATATATGAAACCTATAGCCTAAATATGCTGAAAATACAATCACATTTAAATGCCAGAACAAATGCTCTAATCTACAAATAGTTGAAGTTATGCAGATGAGAAGTAGTTAATGGAGAAGTCTCGTGGTGAAAAACTTATCCCCTATCCGCTTCCGGCGGGGGTTGTGACGCGCCACTCTGGGGTAGGTCGTGGGGGGCCCCAGCAGTCTGACCCCTCGCAATCTAAAACGTATCCCCTATTCTGCGCATAGGGATATGTTTTATTGTATGAGACTACTCCTTTAAATAGTACAAAAATAGTTAAATGATAAAATATTAAGATAAGCCCATATAAAAAAATATGTCCCCAATCTTAAACATATGACTTTAGAGTCAATATTTGTCCAAATAAGTGTCCAACCATAGTTCCACAGTTGCTATGGGGCTTAAATGTAGAGCAAATCTATATAGGAGTGCTAGACACGAGCCCATAGAGCTCTGCTGCGGTCCACTCTGAAAGCTGCTTTATCACTTGACAGCTCTGTATATAAACAATAGATCTGAGGATAAGTCACACCGCATTACCTGCCTCCTATCTTGTCTGTTCTGTATACCTCTCTATTTGCTGTCAGTGCTGTATAATCAGGGAAAATTACCTTTGTGCGTCCATTCCAAAGAGGCAGTGCCAAGCCCTTAGTTCCAAGGGCTGGCATGCCTCTTCGGTCCCCCTCCTGCTCCATCCCAGCTTAGTGTAATTGGACAACCCATTCCATGAACTACCGTATATTTCATAGTGTCAGATCTATATTGTAAATTTTACTGTAGAACGGGTATTAAAGGGGTTATCCAGGAAAAAAACTTTTTTTTTATATATATATCAACTGGCTCCAGAAAGTTAAACAGATTTGTAAATTACTTCTATTAAAAAAATCTTAATCCTTTCAGTACTTATGAGCTTCTGAAGTTAAGGTTGTTCTTTTCTGTCTAAGTGCTCTCTGATGACACGAGTCTCGGGAACCGCCCAGTTTAGAAGAGGTTTGCTATGGGGATTTGCTTCTAAACTGGGCGGTTCCCGAGACACGTGTCATCAGAGAGCACTTAGACAGAAAAGAACAACCTTAACTTCAGAATCTCATAAGTACTGAAAGGATTAAGAGTTTTTTAATAGAAGTAATTTACAAATCTGTTTAACTTTCTGAAGCCAGTTGATATATATATAAAAAAAAGTTTTTTCCTGGATAACCCCTTTAACAACTTAATTCACATCTTACGTTACTGAAAAATTGTCTAAAAATGTTTACTTCTATGGGAGCCTGGTTGATAACTTTTCTACATTGATATTTCACCTCTGATCTGTAGCAGTTGAGCGAAGCACTGAAATGTAACAATATGAAACGATCCCATTGACTCTCTAAGAGGCTTTCATTCCTCCATTTTTGGTTTTGTTCTTCTTGAATACTTGTTTGATTACTTCTATAGGCACAAAATCAACATTACAACCAGGTCTGTCCTTTGTAAATGTCTGCCTTTTCTCCTGATAATACCATATCAATATTGTGAAGGCACATTTGCTTTGCTTGTTCAACTAACCATGACAAGGTAATGCTCATGATAGGCTTTCATTCAGCAATTCGGAAGGCAAGAGCCTTTTCAAGCCCATTTTTCCAATTCCATATCTAGACATACAAGAGAAAAATATGTTTTGTGTGAGAATATCAGTACATTATATGTAAAGAGCAGAAATAAAATGCTGATATGATTGATTTGTTTTTTTTTTTAAAGCGGTAAAGGTATTTTAGATCTTTCAAAAGTTAAGAAAATGGCGTTCTATTGAGAGGAGAACAAGCGATTGAAATATACAGTCATGGCCGTAAATGTTGGTAACCCTAAAATGTTTCTATAAAATGAAGTGTTTCTCACAGAAAAGAATTGCAGTAACACATGTTTTGCTATACACATGTTTATTCCCTTCGTGTGTATTGGAACTAAACCAAAAAAGGGAGGAAAAAATGCAAATTGGACACCAAATTGTCACACCAAAAATGGGCTGGACAAAATTATTGGCACCCTTAACTTAATATTTGGTTGCACACCCTTTGGAATAAAAATACTGAAATCTGTTGCTTCCTATAACCATCAATAAGCTTCTTACACCTCTCAGCCGGAATCTTGGACCACTCTTCCTTTGCAAACTGCTCCAGGTCTCTCTTATTGGAAGAATGTATTCTATGGAGCGAAAGATAGAGCAGAGCTCCTCATAGGGCAATACGTTTGGAACAATATAATAATGTATGTGGTGAAGCTGTAAAACAAGTAAGTAATCTTGCTCACCTTGTACTGTTATGTATATAGACACAACAGCAATAAGCGCGTGGTTTAAAGTGATGATGGAGCAGCTTCCTGGAATCGGCAGCAGGTTAACCTGTCCGGGGTATTTGATGCAAGTGCTGGTGCTAGGCAGGAAAGGTACCAGGTTCTGTAGCGCAATACACCACTCAGGCAACTTCTTGTGATAAAAAGTTCAATTTATTTAGCCAAAAACATAACGCGTTGCGAAGGTTTAGACCCTCTTCATCAGATGTACAGGCAATGTCTTATTGGAAGGGCGTCTTTTCCCAACAGCTATTTTAAGATCTCTCCACAGGTATTCAATGAGATTTAGATCTGAACTTGTTTCTAGCCACTTCAGAACTCTCCAATGCTTTGTTGCCATCCATTTCTGGGTGCTTTTTGATGTATGTTTGGGGTCATTGTCAAGCTGGAAGACCCAAGATCTCGGACGCATACTCAGCTTTCTGACACTGGGCTGTACAGTGTGACCCAAAATCTGTTGGTAATCCTCAGATTTCATGATGCCTTGCACACATTCAAGGCACACATAATTGAACCTCCACATATTACACTGATGTTCCCTGAGCCTGCAGGACACCTTGAATATCTTTGGAACTTGTTTGGGGCTAGTTATCCACCATCCGGACTATCCTGTGTTGACACCTTTTATCAATTTTTCTTTTCTGTCCACTCCAAGGGAGATTAGCTACAGTGCCATGGGTTGCAAACTTCTTGATAATGTTGCACACTGTGGACAAAGGCAACTCTAGATCTTTAGAGATGGACTTGTAACCTTGAGATCATTGATATTTTTCCACAATTTTGGTTCTCAAGTCCTCAGACAGTCCTCTTTCTGTTGTCCAAGCTTAGTGTGGTGCACACACCGACACACAATGCAAAGACTAAGTGAACTTCTCTCCTTTATATCTGCTTTCCGATGGGATTTTTATAATGCCCACACCTTTTACTTGCCCCCAGGTGAGTATAATGGAGCATCACAGCCTTGAAACAATCTTATTTTTCCACAATTTTGAAAGGGTGCTAATAATTTTGTCCAGACCATTTTTGGAGTTTGGTGTGACATTATTTAAATTTGCATTTTTTCCTCCCTTTTTTGGTTTAGTTCCAATACACACAAATGGGATGAACTTGTGTATAGCAAAACATGTGTTACTGCAATCCTTTTCTGGAGGAAATACTTAATTTTCTAGAAAAATTTCACGGGTGCTAACATTTACGGCCATGACTGTATATTAAGAAATTGAGGTGGCAATTTTTTTTTAACCCCTTCCCAACAATAAATGTAAATGTATGTCTTGGTGCCCTGTTACTTAGCGCACCAGGATTTATTTTTATGTCCTGCAGTGATTCAGTCTTTGAAGCCCCCTTCCCCCACTCAGCATGCATGGCATGGTATGAGGTCTTCTCATCTTGGTGCCGCTGATCTTTCTACTAATACAGTCTACAGTACTAGTCGAGTGCCAATTTCACTGTACAATGCTGTGCAATAGCATAGCAAAGTTGTGTAGTTGTTTCCAGTCTGACCAGAGTACTCTCTGCTGCCACGCCTGTCTGTGTCAGGAACTGCACATAGCAGGAGATGTTTGCTAAGGGGATTTGCTTCTACTCTGGACCGTTCCTGACCAGGTTCATAAATGTCAGCACTGTGGACAGTAGACTGGAAAGAACTACACAACTTTCTCTGGCGCATACAGCAGCTGATAAGTATGGAAAGACTTAAGATATTAGAAGTAAATTTAAGTAACTTATAAATCTGTATAACCTTCTGGTACCACTTGATTTGAAAACTCGCTTTCCAGCTTCCCATCATTTTTACCATAAATTCCCGTCATTTTTACTATAAATTGTAAAAACAAAACTACCCAAAAGTTGCAAAATTACGGTTATCTTTTCTATTCCCCCACACATAATAAATGTAAATTTTTTATCATTACAAAATACAATCGGTACAAACCCTCATATGGGTCTGTAGATAGAATTTTTATTTTATTACGTCACACGTATATAAAGAGTATTTGACGCTGTGTATTTGATGATGCGTATTTGACACTGCAGATTTCTGTGCTAGGAAAGACTATGGGGGAGATTTATCAAAACCTGTGCAGAGGAAGAGTGGTGCAGTTGCCCATAGCAACCAATCAGATTGCTTCTTTCATTTTCCACAGGCCTCTAAAGAGGCCTGTGGAAAATGAAAGAAGCAATCTGATTGGTTGCTATGGGCAACTGCACCACTCTTCCTCTGCACAGGTTTTGATAAATCTCCCCCTATGAGAGTAATAATAAAATGCTACATGTGACCCTACCCTAAAAGGTGAGGAGGAAAATACAAAAATGAAAATTAGCTTTGTCCTTAACCCCTTCCCGACCTATGACATACCTGTACGTCATGAGTGGCAAGGTGTTCCCGACCCATGACATACAGGTACGTCATGAACATTTTTGCCGCTACTCGCGGCATCCCGCAGCGCCCGGTAAGATGGTGGCTATCACTGATAGCCAGCCATCTTACCATGCGACCACGGGGGGTTTCATCCGACACCCCCCCCCCCCCCCAGCGATCGCTGCTATCAGCTAGTCAAATCTGACTAGCTGATAGCAGCGTTTCGCTATCAGAATACTTATCACGGGGATCAGGACACACACCGCTCTGCTAAGTGTCCCTTACCCATCCCCCGGCGTCACTTACCCGGCCATGCGAAGTCCCAAGCGGTCCCGGCGCGAGCGGCGTCCTCCAGGCGGTCCCAGCGGTGCTGCGTCCCGCAGTGAGTTTCCGGCAGTAGTGCGGCATCTTCATTGGCAGCAGTGAGATCGCCGTACAGTGAGTTCTGCAAGTTTGAGGTGGCGCAAATTTTGCGCTGCAGCTCAAACTCCCAGCGGCAAACTTGCTGTGAACCTCTGCCCATGTGACTGTACCCTAAAAACACTATACTACACTAACCTAAAATAAAAAGTAAAAAACACTACATATACACATACCCCTACACAGCCCCCCTCCCCAAAAAAATGAAAAACGTCTGGTACGCTACTGTTTCCAAAACGGAGCCTCCAGCTGTTGCAAAATAATAACTCCCAGTATTGCCGGACAGCCATTGACTGTCCAGGCATGCTGAGAGTTTTGCAACAGCTGGAGGCACCCTGTTTAGGAATCATTGGCATAGAATACCCCTATGTCCACCCCTATTCAAATCCCTAATTCAGGCCTCAAATGCGCATGGCACTCTCTCACTTTGGAGCCCTGTCGTATTTCAGGGAAACAGTTTTGGGACACATATGGGGTATCGCCGTACTCGGGAGAAATTGCCTTACAATTTTTTTTTTTTCTTCTTTAACCCCTTATGAAAAGGGGAAGTTGGGGTCTACACCAGCATGTTAGTGTAAAAAAATAAATTTTGTTGCCCTATACTTTTCATTTTCACAAGAGGTAAAAGGGAAAAAAGACCCTCTAAATTTGTAATGCAATTTTTCCCGAGTACGGAGATACCCCATATGTGGGCGCAAAGTGCTCTGGGGGCGCACACCAAGGCCCAGAAGGGAGAGTGCACCATGTACATTTGAGGCGATTTGCACAGGGGTGGCTGATTGTTACAGCAGTTCTGACAAACGCAAAACAATAAATATCCATATGTGACCCCATTTTGGAAACTACACCCCTCACGGAATGTAATAAGGGGTGCAGTGAGCATTTACACCCCACTGGTGTATGACAGATTTTTGGAACAGTGGTCTGTGAAAATGAAAAAAAAAATTTTTCATTTGCACAGTCCACTGTTTCAAATATCTGTCAAACGCCAGTGGGGTGTAAATACTCACTGCACCCCTTATTAAATTCTATGAGGGGGTATAGTCTCCAAAATGGGGTCACATGTGGGGGGGTCCACTGTTCTGGCACCATAGGGGCTTCCTAAATGGGACATGCCCCCCAAAAACCCTTTCAGAAAAACTCACTCTCCAAAATCCCATTGTCGCTCCTTCCCTTCTGAGCCCTCTACTGCGCCCGCCGAACACTTTACATACGCATATGAGGTATTTCCTTACTCGAGAGAAATTGGGTTACAAATTTTAGGGTGATTTCTCTCCTTTTACCCCTTGTAAAAATTCAGAAATTGGGTCTACAAGAACATTAGAGTGTAAAAAATGAAGATTTAGAATTTTCTCCTTCACTTTGCTGCTATTCCTGTGAAACACCTAAAGGGTTAAAACACTTACTGAATGTCATTTTTAATACTTTGGGGGGTGCAGTTTTTATAATGGGGTCATTTATGGGGTATTTCTAATATGAAGACCCTTAAAATCCACTTCTAACCTGAACTGGGCCCTGAAAAATTACGATTTTGAAAATTTTGAGAAAAATTGGAAAATTGCTGCGGAACTTTGAAGCCCTCTAATGTCTTCCAAAAGTAAAAACTTGTCAATTTTTTTATGCAATCATAAAGTAGACATATTGTATATGTGAATCAATATGTAATTTATTTGGAATATCCATTTTCCTTTCAAGCAGAGACTTTCAAAGTTAGAAAAATGCTAAATTTTCAAAATTTTCATTACATTTTTAGATTTTTTACCAAGAAAGGATGCAAATATCAGTGAAATGTTACCAATAACATAAAGTAGAATATGTCACGAAAAAACAATCTCGAAATCAGAATGATAAGTAAAAGCATTCCATAGTTATTAATGCTTAAAGTGACAGTGGTCAGATTTTCAAAAAATGCCCAGGTGCTGAAGGTGAAAATGGGCTGGGTCATGAAGGGGTTAAATGTGCACTGTCAGATACAAAACTTTTGATATGTTGTAAATCATGCAAAAGCAATAGGTTTTGCAATTGCTTTCATTTGAATATTTTCAGTATTTCATACTGAAAAAGCCAGTCAAACTAACCCCCTGCCTGCTTGGACACATACTAGTCCTGCTGTGTCCATGCATCATCACCTACATCATGGACACACTTCCTTGATTGACAGCTGTGAGCGCAGGGTTCACAGCTGGAGGAAAAATCCTCCCGCTACTGTCAGTGAGGACAAGCTGGGATTTGTAGTTTTGCTAATGCTAGGGGAGATGTGAGCAGACAGCATACTGAGGGAGGGGGCGGAGACCTGCACAGTGAGGCCACATCCCCTCCCTTTGAGAGGAATTCAGACTAGTGAGCTAAATTAAAAGTGTAATAAAAAAAAAAAAAAAAAAAAAAAAAAAGGTGTTAGACACATAATACCAGAATGTACATGGTCAGGATTAGGTACTGATTGATATATTAAAAAAATATGTTTTTTTGTTGGATCTGATGGGTACGCTGTAAGGGCTGAAATTCCCTAGAGGCACTAAAAGAAAAATGTTGCAAAAAATGTAGTAAAAAATAAATATAAAAAAACCTTCCCTGTGTTATGTAAAAAAAAACAAAAAACAAAAAAAAAATTGATATTGCAGCCCCTGTAGCATCCCCAGTTCTAAAATTTACATATTATTTATCTCTCGCAGTGAACACCATAAATAATCAAAAAGTCATATGTATCTCAAAATGGTAGTAATAAAAATAACTGCTTAACCTGCGTAAAAACTATTCTGAACACATCTCCATTGACTGGAAGCTATCAAGGCTGGTAGAGGCCACCGGGGACCACCCTAATGAAGAAAGCATGAAAGTAATGGCGGGCTTCCTTTAAAGTATTAATTAATTTTCAGAATGCTGTTTATACCCATCTCCTCAACCCCGCTCCCCCCCCCCCCCCCCCCAAAAAAAAATAAAAATTTTTCATTTGCACAGTCCACTGTTTCAAATATCTGTCAAACGCCAGTGGGGTGTAAATACTCACTGCACCCCTTATTAAATTCTATGAGGGGGTATAGTCTCCAAAATGGGGTCACATGTGGGGGGGTCCACTGTTCTGGCACCATAGGGGCTTCCTAAATGGGACATGCCCCCCAAAAACCCTTTCAGAAAAACTCACTCTCCAAAATCCCATTGTCGCTCCTTCCCTTCTGAGCCCTCTACTGCGCCCGCCGAACACTTTACATACGCATATGAGGTATTTCCTTACTCGAGAGAAATTGGGTTACAAATTTTAGGGTGATTTCTCTCCTTTTACCCCTTGTAAAAATTCAGAAATTGGGTCTACAAGAACATTAGAGTGTAAAAAATGAAGATTTAGAATTTTCTCCTTCACTTTGCTGCTATTCCTGTGAAACACCTAAAGGGTTAAAACACTTACTGAATGTCATTTTGAATACTTTGGGGGGTGCAGTTTTTATAATGGGGTCATTTATGGGGTATTTCTAATATGAAGACCCTTAAAATCCACTTCTAACCTGAACTGGGCCCTGAAAAATTACGATTTTGAAAATTTTGAGAAAAATTGGAAAATTGCTGCGGAACTTTGAAGCCCTCTAATGTCTTCCAAAAGTAAAAACTTGTCAATTTTTTTATGCAATCATAAAGTAGACATATTGTATATGTGAATCAATATGTAATTTATTTGGAATATCCATTTTCCTTTCAAGCAGAGACTTTCAAAGTTAGAAAAATGCTAAATTTTCAAAATTTTCATTACATTTTTAGATTTTTTACCAAGAAAGGATGCAAATATCAGTGAAATGTTACCAATAACATAAAGTAGAATATGTCACGAAAAAACAATCTCGAAATCAGAATGATAAGTAAAAGCATTCCATAGTTATTAATGCTTAAAGTGACAGTGGTCAGATTTTCAAAAAATGCCCAGGTGCTGAAGGTGAAAATGGGCTGGGTCATGAAGGGGTTAAATGTGCACTGTCAGATACAAAACTTTTGATATGTTGTAAATCATGCAAAAGCAATAGGTTTTGCAATTGCTTTCATTTGAATATTTTCAGTATTTCATACTGAAAAAGCCAGTCAAACTAACCCCCTGCCTGCTTGGACACATACTAGTCCTGCTGTGTCCATGCATCATCACCTACATCATGGACACACTTCCTTGATTGACAGCTGTGAGCGCAGGGTTCACAGCTGGAGGAAAAATCCTCCCGCTACTGTCAGTGAGGACAAGCTGGGATTTGTAGTTTTGCTAATGCTAGGGGAGATGTGAGCAGACAGCATACTGAGGGAGGGGGCGGAGACCTGCACAGTGAGGCCACATCCCCTCCCTTTGAGAGGAATTCAGACTAGTGAGCTAAATTAAAAGTGTAATAAAAAAAAAAAAAAAAAAAAAAAAAAAAGGTGTTAGACACATAATACCAGAATGTACATGGTCAGGATTAGGTACTGATTGATATATTAAAAAAATATGTTTTTTTGTTGGATCTGATGGGTACGCTGTAAGGGCTGAAATTCCCTAGAGGCACTAAAAGAAAAATGTTGCAAAAAATGTAGTAAAAAATAAATATAAAAAAACCTTCCCTGTGTTATGTAAAAAAAAACAAAAAACAAAAAAAAATAATTGATATTGCAGCCCCTGTAGCATCCTCAGTTCTAAAATTTACATATTATTTATCTCTCGCAGTGAACACCATAAATAATCAAAAAGTCATATGTATCTCAAAATGGTAGTAATAAAAATAACTGCTTAACCTGCGTAAAAACTATTCTGAACACATCTCCATTGACTGGAAGCTATCAAGGCTGGTAGAGGCCACCGGGGACCACCCTAATGAAGAAAGCATGAAAGTAATGGTGGGCTTCCTTTAAAGTATTAATTAATTTTCAGAATGCTGTTTATACCCATCTCCTCAACCCCGCTCCCCCCCCCCCCCCCCCCAAAAAAAAAAAAGTCTTACCATTATTTTTAAGCAGTATAAATGGTGGCATTGAAGAGAACACCCTAACATCCACTCACATTACCTTATTAAAAATGCTCTACCCATAGGGGATAACTTGCTGATCGCAGAGGTCTGAATGTTGTGCACCCCAATAGTGTTCTTAAGAACTGGAACCCCAGTCTCCTATTAGAAAAAGGTGATAAGTCGTGTTTGCATGCTGTCGCTTCATTCATTCCTTCTTTGAGAGCTGCAGATAAAGCCAATCACAGTAATCGTTTGTTTCTGAGGGTCCCAAAGAGAAGGCATAGAGATGTGGCATGCTCTATCAACTACTCGCTCAGGACCCTCTATTCTAATGGAAGACAAAGGTCCGCGTTCTTAAGATCATTGGGCAGACTAGATGGGCCAACGCATTCTATGTTTCCATGTTTCTATCATGGGGTGTCGGACCGCTAGGGATACCTTTTCAGATAGGAAATCCCCTCAAGATACTACTGTCTGTATTATCTCTGTTTTCACATGCAACAGCATTATTCATTTATTACTTATATACAATAATGCTCTCTCATGTTCTGATTTTACAGATACTTTATATTGGACTTTGACTCTGGAATTCTGCAATATTTCATCACTGAAGCTAGCAAAACTCAGAAGCCTCGAGGATCTTTGTCTCTTGCTGGGTCTGTAATTTCTCTGAGCGATGAGGCCCCCTATATGATAGTTGTAAATTCTGCTAGTGGAGAAGTTTATAAACTCAGAGGTAAGGTATACATCATGCTGTAAAATAAGAGAATGCTCTTTGGAGCTATGGAACTGTATCAATGAATAAGGAATAAGCTAGATCATAAAACTCCAAGATAACATCTAGTATATTTTGTATATTTTTTTTCTAATTCAACGTATATTTTGTATTTTGTACAGTGCATTTGCTTTTATAACATTTTAGCTTCTCAAACAGTCTTTTACATTCCAGAACACTGTCATATTTTGTGTAATGCAGGAATAACATAATTACATTTTGTATATTTTTGAGTAAGGCAGGGAAAGTACATGAAGGAGAACAGCCAGTTACATCACAAATACTATGATACCCCTTCTTCAACTACTGTATAATTTGACATGGGGGCACACATGAGCTGCTTCAATCAAGCACATTTGCTAGCCCTTCTGTTACTATATGGGAGGGCCTGCACTCCGGGCCTCCGCCACCTAGGAGGAAGGGCCTCAACCAGAACTACAGGTTTGGATTTCCTGCTCAAGCAGCAAGGCCATGGAGGCTTAAAATGGCTAAATAGTAGAGAGCAGTGGATGTTTCTGTCATCTACCCACTGTGAAGTCCAGCAATCCTACTAGTGACATTAAGGAAAAAGTAGAAATAATTAGCTCTTCCCTTTTAGAGGACAGATTATTAATGTATTCAATAAAAAAAAAAAACAGATGTTGGCACTGGTAAGACCGTATTAAATGTGCTGGGAAATTCAACGGTTGCAGCAGCAGCAGGACTGCACTCCTGCCAATCTGACCCCACAGGTGCTCCAGCCATTTAGAGAAAAGGCAATCTCAGAATAGAAAGATTGAAGAAGACATAGGGGCACTCAAGTCTCGTGGATCAGTTGCTGGCTTCTTTATTCCTTCAAGGTGTGGTCTCTTGGCGGGGCGCCAAGAGAAAGTGTGTGGTCATGATAGCTATTTCGTGCCGATCCCGGGACGAAAGGTCATGCCTACCTGTGTGTAAGGGGTCAGGTAAGTACTTCCTGCACACCTACGTCAACATGGAAAGGGAGTTTCACACTGACAACCACAATTCACAATAGAATGGATAACATCAAGATTTACAATTAAAAACAAACTAAATTGTAGTGCACGTGAAAAGCATAATTTAAAGAAACGAAGGAAAATAGACATAGAGACGATCATTCAGACCGAGGTTTCCCTCTGCATTGTGATCCATCTCGCCTCGCGCTGTAAAATAAATTTTCGACTGTCTATCCCAGAGATGGCAATAACTTTTTCAAGTACCAGAAACTTTTGTAATTTTGCATCTCCGCCATGCTCTTCAACCATATGTGAAATAAGTCTCGGAGAAACTTTCTTTGTTGCAATAGAGCGGATATGTTCTCTAAATCTGATGTTTAAGAGTCTAATTGTGCACCTTATGTAAAACAGTCTGCACAGGCAGAAGATGGCATAAATGACATTGCTGGTTCTACAGCATGCAACGTCCTTCGGGGAGAGAAGAACTCCTCCTCATGTCACACTTCTGTCCGTGAAGACTTGGGCCAACCAGTTGCAGGTACCGCATCCGTACTTTCCGGGGCATAATGATTTATTAAGTCAGTTATCTTTTTTGGAAGGGCTTTTTAGTGTACTCTTTACGAGAACATCTTTTATAATTTTGCATTTTCTAAAAGCGACCAGAGATTTCTGCTTGGCACTCTCCGCTAAATCAGTATCGTTCTGTATCAGAAACCAATTGTCGCTGATAGACTTTATTTGTCGGGCCATTGGACTAAAAGAAAAGGGAAAAAGAAAAACAGGGACTCTGTTTTGAAGGTGACTCTTTTTCGAAGGGAAGGTGGTGGGCGATCCGATCTGATGGTTGTTGTATTACTCTGGTGTTGAGATTAATGTTGAATTTCAAGAAATCAGATGGGTGAGAGGAATATCTGTCTTCATTATATGTTCTATTAGTTACTTGACTATTGTGTTTTTTCAGTTTTTCACTACCTATTAGAAGTAGCCTTCTATTTTGTTTTTTTAGCTTCATCCAATGATTTAACGAGTACTTCTCTAGGGTATCCTCTTGCAAGTAAACGATTTAACAGATCATCTGCCTGCATAAGGAAATGTTCCTCCCTGCTGTTAATTATTTAAGATGGTATAATATAATGGATAAAATAACACAATGCGAGGTCTTAGGCAGGGCCCTTACTTCAGACTGCTCAAGCTATATTAAAAATAGGTTACATATAACAAAAATTTGCAATAAAAATTTGTTAGTGCACTTATTATGTTGAATGGGACAAAAGGGGGGAAACTCTGTGATTCAATGAGCGCAATGCGGCAGTCTCAGTTTATATAAGTATCTTGTCCTTATAGATGTTAAGGGTCACAGATTTAGTTAGTTATAAATAATTCTGTTAGGGATAATCCAATATGTGCTTTTGGTAGCGCTGGAGACTCGATTTTGAGCCCACTCAGCCTTAACAGGGCTGCTTAATTGTGTACACCCGCACTGTAAATACCCCCGCACCGCTCTATACCCCGACGGCATGGGGACAGTATGTAAGAGGGAGATAAGTTGTGCCTCTTACCGGATCTAGCGATATCAATCACATGCGCATGGCAGAGCTTGAAGAAATTCCCGATCTGTGTCTCCCTACCCCAGCGGCACGGGGAAAGTATGAGACGGAAATAGGAATCTGGCACTGTATCGCTGTTGCCGGATCTGCTGGTGCTGTTATAGTGGTGTCTATCAGTTGCATATTGCAGTGCTGGAGGTACTTGAGAAACGGCCCTCTCTACCCCGGCAGCACGGGGAAAAGTGTGAGAGGTTGATAGGAGTCCGGCACTGTAGCAGTAGAATGTCCCAAATTGTACCGATTCCTGTGCAAACAAAGAGTCTCTGACCAAACGCGTTTCGGGAGAGCCATGTCGCCTTTTTCAATGGTGAAGATACAAAGATTGTGCACACAGTCTTTGTATCCTCACCATTAAGAAAGGGGATGTGGCTCCCCGAAACGTGTTTGGTCCGAGACTGTCTGCACAGGAATTGGGACAATTTAGGACCTTCTACTGCTACAGTGCCAAACTCCTATTACCCTCTCACACTTTTCCCCGTGCCGCCGGGGTAGAGAGGGCCCGGCATTATTCTGATGCCAGCCGACTCCCGCAGAGGCACACCCCCCTCTGCTTCTAGAATGGAGCACTGCATGTCAATCATGTAGGATCAGCAAGATTGACGTGCAGTGCCCCATGCTAGGAGCAGAGAGGAGGTGGAGAGGGGGCGTGCCGCTGCGGGAGTCGGCTGGCATCAGAATAATGCCGGGCCCTCTCTACCCCGGCGGCACGGGGAAAAGTGTGACTGCGGCCCGGCATCAGAATAAATTAAGAATTTTCCTTTACATACCGTGGCGCTTTAATAATCCCCTTTTCCCATTCTTCTAATACTGTGTAACAGAAAAGACATATACACATTTGGTATCGCCTTGTGCAGAAATATCCAAACTAAAATATAACGTTAATGAAACTATACATTAACATATAAAAAAGCGATTAAAAAGCCTAAACAATGCCAAATAGGACAGATAAAAACTAAAGATAGCATTGTAGACCGAAATGTAAAAAAGTTGTGAGAGTTTGAAAATGGTTACAGTTTTGCTGTATATTTTGTGGAAACAGGGTATCATTACTAACAAACTACAAAGAGTCCTCCTATGGCTCTGTAGATTTTATTTTATTTGGAAACCAAAAGCCTCTGCTCCTTACATTGTGGCAGTGGTGGTAATAGTTTACTGCAGCACAGCTCTCAAGAGGATATGTGAATAATCTAAACCAATAAGTTATTTAACAAACTTTTCAGCTGTTGTGTGTGCATGAATAGTTGTACTATTTTTTGCAGGTGGCATTTTTCATCATTTTTCCACTGCAAGTTCTATCTCCTTTTTATCCTTGCCTCTGGGCTAATGGGTAGAGCCTACCTGCTGTGATGTCTCTGCACTGCACACATAAAGGAGGAAATTCTGCTTCCCTACATCTCTATCAGCATTAAGGAGGACATTTATAGAACATTACCAAGCATTGTACGTTATGAAACAGGCACTGGCCGGTGAGATATACTAATTACTCTTTGTGCCTATGTCTCACTTTATCTCCTAGCTATCTTCTCCTCCCTCTCTTTAGACTTGTTTAAGCAGCATGTAACCTTGATGCCTCAGTATACTTTAGTCTGTTTTCTTTTCTCAACAGACTTTTCTGATGGAGAGCGAAAAGGGAAGGTATCTTGACCAACTTATTGTAAGTTGGTCACCATTTAAGTTTTTTAAATGGAGAATACAAAAGAAATGTTCATGAATAGAAGTTGGCCTCTTCCATCACTAAATATAGTGATTCCTAATAACAGTTTGTTCTCTGTCCATTGTAAATTCGTACACTTTGAGGTTTAGTTTGCTCTGGACATTGACCTGTTTTTACTGTATGAACCTTTTCCCTGTTCTTTTGTCAGATTGATTTTGTGCATTTGTCTCCACTTACTAGATGCTACCATGTTTAGGTATAGATATGTAGCCTAGTGTATTTCCTTGCTCCCCAGAGAGATGTAATTTGGCCTGGCACAGTCCAGGCTGTCATATGCTCTTGGTAGAAAGAGCAGTATTTGTAGTTTCTAGTCTCCATTAACTTCTGGAAGGCATCCCACTGTCACAGTGACTGATAGAAAGTTATTAAGAAACGTAGAAGTAAAGCTTCCTCTCTGTTTTATCAGGAAAATTTGTTGTTGTTCCAAGAACTTACATTTTTGAATGTTTTTGTTCTTAGAAGAATAAAAGTAAAATCACATATGATCTGTGTATCTTAGTGTATATTTTTAACCCCCTAGAGGATGAAGGGCATACACGTATGCCCTTACTGCCTTGTACTTAGGGAACTAGATGGTACATTTACACCCTGCAGCGTGTATATTCTTTAACGCGAGTGCAGGAGCTGTGCCTGCTTCATAGATTGTGGGGAAATAAGAAAAAAATTAATATGCAAAAAAAAAAAATCCTTAAGGATGTAGGGCGTGCATGTTTGCCTTCTGCCTTCTCCTGCTATATGAAGCACGTCTGAGTGGGCTTCATTCCCAGTGTGTTATTTATTGCAATTATGATTGGAAATGCTGAAAATATTAACCCTTTAAGAACTAAGGGCCAATAAAGAGAACCGGTCATCAACTTTATGCTGCCTAAACTGAGTTATTGGGGGCAGTGCCAGGTGTTTCTGTCTTCATCTTTGTCTCTTAAGAGGCATAACTCTTTATTTTTCCATCCACAGGGCTATATGAGAGTTTGATTTTTGCTCATTCCAATTGTGTTTTGCAATTTCACCTTTCATTTTAACATGGAATGTTAGACACATACAACATATTATTATTTGTGGGAGAAAATTGAAAAAGAGAGAGCAATTTTGCAACTGTTTTGAGTTTTTTATTTTATTTACACAGTGCACTTTTACGGTAAAACTGGTGTGTTCTCTATATTCTGTTGGCAGGGCCAGACTGGTCATTGGGCACACTGGGTATTTGCCCAGTGGGTCGGGCCATCCCAGTACACATTTAACTGCAAGCGCATCTTATAGACACGTCTGTAGTTACATGCAGTGCTCGGATAATTGACAGAGCGAAGAGCCATTGGCTCCTTGCCCTGTCAATCACTCTTGCAGCCACCTGCAGCCAACAAGAGGCCCGAGCATCCGTCCTCTGGGCTCTATGCTCCGGCGCATAAGGGACATCATTGTCATGCATCGGAGCACAGACCGGAAGAGAAGAGGAGAGAGGCCATGCTGCTGAGGACTACTGGTGAACCAGGTGAGTGTTTTTATTTTTTTTTTTTTTTATATCTGATATATATATTTTATATTTATATAGGGGTCAGAAGATGACTATTTTAAACACATTGATTTTTGTGCAAGTCGTTATAATTTTTTTAAAGTTGTAAAATAAAATAAAACCTACATAGATTGGGTATCCTTGTAACTGTATGGACTTACAGAATAAAGATAAGGTGTCATTAGCTATAGTGACCAGTGTCGGGCAGCTGCTGCCAAAGCAAATAAAATCATGGGGTGCATCAATAGGGGCATAGATGCCCATGACAAAGAAATAATTCTACCGCTGTACAAATCACTAGTCAGACCACACATAGAATACTGTGCACAGTACTGGGCACCAGTGTACAAGAAAGATATAGTGGAGCTGGAGAGGGTTCAAAGACGGGCAACCAGGGTAATACGGGGAATGGGAGGACTACAGTGCACAGAAAGATTATCAGAATTAAGGTTATTTAGTTTAGAAAAAAGAAGGCTTAGGGGAGACCTAATAACTATGTATAAATATATCAGGGGACAGTACAGAGATCTCTCCCATGATCTATTTATCACGATAAAAGCAGAAAATCTTCAAACAGGTCGGGATGGATAGCGGGATTCTATCCATCCCGCCCTGTTGTTTGGAGATTTTCTGCTTTTATCGTGATTTTATTCCGGCGGGAAGAAGCTGCAGAGACCTTTTGATGACATGCTCTGATCCATTGTTGTACTTGGTTGCAGTACAACTCCATAGCTCTCATTTACTATTCTAAACCCGACTTGTTTTGTCGAGCTTTTTTGGCGCATCTGCAACACGATGCAACATTTTTTCCCGACGGACCCGATGTGGATTCTTCCAAACCCCAAAAAGGGGGCGTAACCCGACATTTCTGAGCTTTCCCACGTATTTATAAAGGTTTCCAACCCGAATTTGTTGAATTGTTGTGGATTTTTTCCCGACAACTCAGAGGAATTGGAGTTTTTTTATTGACTCGGAGGGTGGTGGAGGGGCCCGACTGGTATAGCGGTATGGGCAAAAATCCATACCATGGGAGGAAAAAAAAACGGTATCCGGTTCATACCCAGCACTACGGTGGGGGGTGCGTCGCGGTGCGGCAGGTCGGGGGGGGGGGGGGGCGGTCGCGGTGCGGCGGGTGGTTTGGGGGGCGGGGCATTATCGGCTTATCGGCAAGGTAATTGCCGATACCGATAATGCCCAAAATCGTGATTATCGGCCGATAATATCGGCCATACCGATAATCGGTTGATCCCTAGAATAAACATCTGCTTCAGAGAGGATACCCGCATTATCAAGAGCATATAATAAAGCTAACGAACAAGAAAGGAATGTACTATTAGAAAGATCCACTCCGAGAAGTAAAAGAAACAAAAGAGTAACTAAAGTTAATCAACACTTTTGCTTTACATTTGTATACAGTCCGATGTCCAATACTATTAAAAGCTTTATTCATCATAATTGGTGCCTTTATATAAAAGGATCCGATACTCTGTAAATATGCCCAGAATAAACCGCTAGTAGAATTTAAGCGAGTATCGAATCTTAGTGATGCAGCAGGTTCTCTAATGAAAAACCTAACTGGTTACATGATTCCTCCCCTATAGAAAACTACAAATGTAAAAATTGCAACTGGTGCCCCCACTATGTAGCAGGTAGACCCCTCAACATAGGTAGGGTTTCAGTTAGGATCAAAGAATTAACCTGTTAAGGACCAAGGACGTACAGGTACGCCTTTGCTTCCTGGTACTTAAGGACCAAGGGCGTACCTGTACATCCGTGGGAATTTCAGGGACCGGACCGGGGAACTGCAGATATCTATCAGCAGGCACCCCATGCAAATGCCCAGGGGGGTCATCAGTGAATTCACACCGGCGATTTGCGCCGATTACAGGTTTAAGGTGACCCGGAAAATAAGGGGGATTGGGGTTGTCCAAGACACCCACGATCCACCTGAAGGGATTGGAGTGAGGTGGCAGGGGTGCCACTCCCCCTATCCCTGCTATTGGTCATCTAGAAGCGACGACCAATAGCAGATCGGGGGCGGGGGGTTTAACTTTCGGTTTCCCCGTTCTGCCCACCCACAATAGGCTGGGCAGAACGGGAAAAGCGATGAGGACCGGCGCCGAAGGTCCACTTAACCATCGGCGGCAGCGGGCGACGATCGGCGGTAGCAGAGGATGGCGATGCGGCTCCCTGGATCCTACGGAAGCCGATGGGTTGCCTAGCAACATCTGGAGGGCAACAGTTTGAGACGACTATACAGTGGTCTCAGAACTGTAGCCCTCCAGATGTTGCAAAACTTCAAATCCCAGCATGCCCAAACAGCAAACAGCTGTCTCGGCATGCTGGGAGTTGTAGTTGCGTACCTTCAGCTGTTGCATAACTACATCTCCCAGCATGCCCTTTGGCGATCAGTACATGCTGGGAGTTGTAGTTTTGCAACAGCTGGACGCACACTGGTTTGAAAATACTGAGTTAGGTAACAGAACCTAACTGAAGGTTTTCCAACCAGTGTGCCTCCAGCTGTTGCAAAAGTACAACTCCCAGCATGCAGTTGTACAACTCCCAGCATGCAGTTGTACAACTCGTCAGTGCATGCTGGGAGTTGTAGTTTTGAAATAGCTGGAGGTTTGCCCCCCTATGTGAATGTACAGAGTATATTCACACGGGCGGGTTTACAGTAAGTTTCCTGCTTCAAGTATGAGCTGTGGCAAATTTTTTACCGCAGCGCAAACTCCTAGAGGGAAACTCACTGTAAACCTCCGCCCCTTTGAATGTACCTAAAAACACTACACTACACTAACACATAATAAAGGGTAAAACACTACATATACACCCCCTTACACTGTGTCCCCCCCCCCCCCCCAATAAAAATGAAAAACATTGTACGGTAGAGTTTCCAAAACTGAGCCTCCAGCTGTTGCAAAACAACTCCTGCCAGCATTTCCTGACAGCCACTGACTGTCCAGACATGCTGGGAGTTTAGCAACAGCTGGAGGCACCCTGTTTGGGAATCACTGGCGTAGAATACCCCTACGTCCACCCGTATGCAATCCCTAATTTAGTCCTCAAATGTGCATGGTGCTCTCTCACTTCGGAGCCCTGTCGTATTTCAAGGAAACAATTTAGGGCCACATATGGGGTATTTCCTTACTTGGGAGAAATTGCACTACAAATATTGGGGGCTTTTTCTAATTTTACCTCTTATGAAAAGAAAAAGTTGGGGGCTACACCAGCCTGTAAGTGTAAAAAAATTAAACATTTTACACTAACATGCTGGTGTTGCCCCATACTTTTTATTTTCACAAGCGGTAAAAGGAAAAAAAGACCCCCAAAATTTGTAACGCAATTTCTCCTGAGTACGGAAATGCCCCATATGTTGGCGTAAAACGGACACACAACAAGGCTCAGGAATGAGAGCGCATTATGTACATTTGAGGCCTAAATTGGTGATTTGCACAGGGGTGGCTGATTTTACAGTGGTTCTGACATAAACTCAAAAAAATAAATACCCACATGTGACCCCATTTTGGAAACTACACCCCTCACGGAACGTAACAAGGTGTATAGTGAGCCTTAACATCCCACAGGTGTTTGACAAATTTTCGTTAGTCGGATGGGAAAATGAAAAAAAAAAGTTTTTTCATTAAAATGCTGGTGGTACCCTACATTTTTCATTTTCACAAGGGAAAATAGGGGGAAAAAAGCCCCCCAAAATTTGTAACCCCATTTCTTCTGAGTAAGAACATACCCTGTATGTGGATGTAAAGTGCTCTGCGGGCGAACTACAATGCTCAGAAGAGAAGGAGCGCCATTGGGCTTTTGAAGAGAAAATTTGTCCGGAATCGAAGGCCACGTGTGTTTATAAAGCCCCCCATAGTGCCAGAACAATGGACCCCCCCACATGTGACCCCATTTTGGAAACTACACCCCTCATGTAATGTATTAAGAGGTGCAGTGAGCATTTACGCCCCCACAGATGTCTGTCTGCCCCACACTGTATCTAGAATATAATCCTGCCCCACACTGTACCCTGAATATAATACTGCTATACACTGTACCCACTAAATATAATACTGCCCCACACTGTACCCTAAATAAAATACTGCCCCACACTGTACCCTGAATATAATACTGCCACACACTGTACTCTGAATATAATACTGCCACACACTGTATCCTGAATATAATACTGCCATACACTATACCCTCTGAATATAATCCTGCTATACACTGTACCCACTAAATATAATCCTGCCAAACACTGTACCCTGAATATAATCCTGCTATACACTGTACCCACTAAATATAATCCTGCCACACACTGCACCCTGAATATAGTGCTGCTCCACACTGTATCCAGGGGGGTTTATGGGGGTGATGAGGAGAGGTGCGGGGGGGGGGGGCACCTCTCTTCATCACCCCCATAACCCCCCCTGCACCTCTCCTCATCACCCCATAACCCCCCCCTGCACCTCTTATCACCCCCATAACCCCCCTGCACCTCTAATCACCCCCCAGCACCTTTTATCATTCCCATAACCCCCCTGCACTTCTTATCACCCCCCCCCCCACACACAGCACCTCTCATCACCCCCCCAGCACCTCTCATCATCCCCATAACCCCTGCACCTCCCATCACCCCCATAACCCCCTGCACCTCTCATCATCCCCATAACCCCCCTGCACCTCTCATCATCCCCATAACCCCCCTTCACCTCCCATCAACCCCATAACCCCCCTGCACCTCTCATCATCCCCATAACCCCCTGCACCTCTCATCACCCCCATAACCCCCTGCACCTCTCATCACCCCCATAACCCCCCTGCACCTCTCATCACCCCCCATAACCCCCCTGCACCTCTCATCACCCCCATAACCCCCCTGCACCTCTCATCACCCCCATAACCCCCCTGCACCTCTCATCATCCCCATAACCCCCCTGCACCTCTCATCACCCCCATAACCCCCCTGCACCTCTCATCACCCCCATAACCCCCCTGCACCTCTCATCATCCCCATAACCCACCTGCACCTCTCATCATCCCCATAACCCCCCTGCACCTCTTATGACCCCCATAACACCCCCCACCTCTTATGACCCCCATAACACCACCCCTGCACCTCTTGTGACCCCCCATAACACCCCCCTGCACTTCTTATGACCCCCATAACACCACCCCCGCACCTCTTATGTCCCCCATAACACCACCACCCGCACATCTTATGACCCCCATAACACTACCCCCCGCACCTCTTATGACCCCCATAACACAACGCCCCGCACCTCTTATGACCCCCATAACACTCCCCTGCACCTCTTATCACCCTTGCACCTCTTATGACCCCCATAACACCCCTCGCACCTCTTATGACCCCCATAACACCCCCCCGCACCTCTTATTTCCCCCATAACACCACCACCCCACCCCCCGCACTTCTTATCACCCATGCACCTCTTATGACCCCCATAACACCTCCCTGCACCTCTTATGACCCCCATAACACCACCACCCGCACCTCTTATGACCCCCATAACCCCCCCGCACCTCTTATGACCCCCATAACACCCCCCCGCACCTCTTATGACCCCCATAACACCACCACCCCACCCCCCGCACTTCTTATCACCCATGCACCTCTTATGACCCCCATAACACCTCCCTGCACCTTTTATGACCCCCATAACACCACCCCCCGCACCTCTTATGACCCCCATAACCCCCCCTGCACCTCTTATGACCCCCATAACACCCCCCCTGTACCTCTTATAACCCCCATACCGCCACCCCCCACACCTCTTATCCCCCCTGCACCTCTTATGACCCCATAACACCACCACCCCCACACCTCTGATCACCCCTGCACCTCTTATGACCCCCATAACACCCCCTGCACCTCTTATGACCCCCATAACACCCCCCTGCACCTCTTATGACCCCCCATAACACCCCCCTGCACCCCTTATGACCCCCCCATAACACCCCCTCCCGCACCTCTTATCACCCTTTCACCTCTTATGACCCCCATAACACCCCTCCCCTGCACCTCTCATCACCCTTGTAGTCCCATAACCACCATACGCCCCCCCTCCATGCCCCCGGGGCCCCCCGCGCCAGTTTACTTACCCTGCCAGGGATCGGATGCGGCATGAGGCTGCTGCTCCTAGTTCCGTCACTGGATGCTGGAGATCGCGTGGGGACGTAGGCAGAGACAGGTCAGGTGACTGAAGTAGACGTCACGTGCGTGCCTGCGCCGGACACGTGACGTCTCTACTCCAATCAGCCCCTGACCTGTATCTTAAGGGGCCCGCGCCCTAATAAAAGGTAATTTTAAAAGAAATGTGCTGACCCCCGGACTATGAGTCCCGGTCCTGGGGGCGCCCAGTGGTCAGTGAGTGACAGTTGCAGTCACTCACTGACAGGCTAATTGGAAAAAAAAAAAAAAGTCCAGGGACGTCCAGGCCACCCTGAAGCTCCGGGCCCCATACAGGTGTATGGGTTGTAACCCCCCTGATGGCGGCCCTGGGTGTAGTTTCCAAAATGGTATGCCGTGTGGTGGGTTTTCTTGCTGTTCTGGCACCATAGAGGCTTCCTAAATGTGACATGCCGCCCAAAAACCATTTCAGAAAAACTCACTCTCCAAAATCCCATTGTCGCTCCCTCCCTTCTGAGCTCTCTATTGCACCCGCTGAACACTTGACATACACGTATGAGTATTTCCTTACTCGAGAGAAATTGGTTTACAAGTTTTGAGAGGATTTTTCTCCTTTTACCCCTTGTAAAAAGTCAAAAATTGCGTCTACAAGAACATACGAGTGTAAAAAATAAAGTTTTTGACTTTTCTCTTTTACTTTGCTGCTATTTCAGTGAAACACCTAAAGGGTTAACACACTGTCACGTCCTCTCCCATAGGCTTGCATTGAGGGGGGGGGAACTGTGACTTCACAATGCTCCGTCCCCGTGATCGCCAGTAATCAGACCCGGAGCGGGACTGATTCTAATGGGGTGCTGCGTGCAAGATCACGGGGGTGCCCAGCAGCGGGGCCCCCGTGATCAGGCATCTTATCCCCTATCCTTTGGATAGGGGATAAGATGTCTTAGCGCCCGAGTACCCCTTTAATGTAATATTGGCATCTGCATTGCATTGTGTCGTTTTACCTGTTTTTAATTCACTAGCACTTTTTGTTACATGCCCACCAGCTGACGTCAGCCTCTATAGGTTTTTAACCGGTACTGACGTTGAGGGCTGCACGATATATCGCAAAAGCAATCAAATCTCGCTTTTTGCGATCTAGTGATACGGCCCCCCCAGGAAAACATGCATGGCGGGGCCGGCCGGAGCAGTTAAAAACAAATGTAAATACCCGTATTTATCTGCATATGACACACACCACTGCCGTGTTATATGCCGATAAATCTTCTGGTCGCTTATTTAAAGTGGCCGCAGTAGTGGCTGCTTGAGAAGTATTAGCAGCCCGGCCGTGGCCACTTTAAATCAGTGACCAGCGGCGGCTTCCCCCGCTGTGCTTTTCCTTACCTCTCTCCCCTCCCTCATCTATCCCCCCCGCTTTTTATAGTTTTTTCTTATTTTCCTTACCTTGCTGCGCTTCCGCAGGCCAGGTCAGACGGCGGGTCTTGCGGGCTGTGTGGTCATGAAGCAGATGAATGACGTCCTCTCCCGGCTCCTCTGCGCGGCATCAGTGACGTCACTTTTCATTTCCTGCAGCCACCGCGAGTCAGAGATCGGAGTGCAGCGACTGCAGGAAATGAAAAGTGACGTCACTGATGCCGTGCAGAGAACGTCACTCATCTGCTTCATGACCACACAGCCTGCAAGACCCCCCGCCTGACCTGGCCTGCCGAAGCGCAGCCATATATATATAAAGCAGGGGAGGAAGTGATGAGGGAGGGGAAGGTAGGGAAAATAAAAAATATATATATAAAAAGTAGGTGAAATGGGGAAAGATGAGGGAGGGGGTGGGAATGATGAGGCATGGGAAGAATGACATAGGAGGAACATGATGGGGGGGGATGATGACACAGGGGGAAATGATGAGGGAGGGATTATAAGACATGTGGAAGGCAGTGAGAGGGGTAAATGTGGCACAGGGACTGATAAAAGGGGAGGAATGATGTGACACTGGAGGGGACGGGACCAAACTGAGGTGTAGAAGAAATCAAAGTTGGGGGGGGGGGGATGATGTGGCATTTACAAAGTAATTTATATTACATTTTTTTAACTTAAATTTCCCTTTTAAAATGGGTGTGTGTGTTATACGCCAGTGTGTGTTATACACCGATAAATACAGTACTAAAAGTCAGTGTTTACTAACCAGAGTGCCTCCAGTTGTTGCAAAACTACAATTCTCAGCATACCCGGATCGGCAAAGGCTGTCCGGGAATGCTGGGAGTAGTAGTTTCATAACAGCTGGAGGCACCCTGATAGAAAAACACTGAGCTAAGTAAGGGAGGGGAAAAAAAAACTTCTGCTCACCTACTGCCGTTCCCCTCTGTGCGGTCTGGTGTCTCCTCTCTTCACCATTCAACTAGTAGGACCTTTCCCTTTTCAGCCAATCACTGACCGCAGTGGTGTCACGTGTCAAGCTGATGGGGAAAGCTCTTTTTTTGCAGCAAACACACTAGGTTTCCCGCAGAAGATTTGAAAACCGTCTGGGAAACCTAGTGTATTGCTGCAGTACAAGAATGTGACGGGGGGGGGGGAGAATGTGACAAGGGGGAGATGTAAAATGGGCGGTGGGCATAAAATGGGTAGGTAGGTGTGAAATGGGGGTGATTGGACATGAAATGGGGGGATTTCACCATTTTTTTTATGTTGCATCGCATCTCGAAATCGCAATTTTTAGGCCCAAAATCGCAATCGCACATTTTCCCCATATCGTGCAGCCCTAATATACACGTATGAAAACTAATATCAACATGTATAAATGTATATAACAAATGATAAGCACATATATGTCCATGAACAGTATAAATGCATAATATGAGGTCAGGAAAATATAAATGTATTGACAGCCATGTAGTGAGTCTATTGCTGTATATGTTAACCTGTATGTGGCAAGCATACATCTAGTATTAATAATGTAGCATAATGTCTGATCTGTTATTAAGACCTGCAGGGGATCGCATACCCAATTTGATAAACCAGTATGCTTCACGCGCCATGAGTTTCTTCATCCATTCCCCACCTAGTGGGGGCATGTAACTTGTTCTATGGGGATTACGCGAAAAGAGACTGTATTGCCCGCATGCACATCCCTGAAATGTTTTGACGTGCCCAACAGCGCACAGGTCTGAACACTGCCGGGACCCGTACGCCAGCCAAATGCTCTGAAATGCGGGTTTTGAGCTTACGTGTAGACTATCCAACATACTGGATTCTGCACTTGTTGCAATTGATAGAATAGACCACATGGTCAGTTTCACAAGGCAGGTAAGTAGAAATTGGAATTTTCTGATGATTAGTAAAGGATTCTACCTCTTGTGTTTTCTGGATGTACTTACAAGAGGGACATCTACTCCTTCCACAAGACACACTCCCTATGTATGCTAACCAAGTGTTTTTTTGGGGGAGTGATTGCGTTTGAAAAAACTGAGAGACACATGATGGCCTATAGTGGCATTTTTCCGTGCTACGTATCTGCACCCTTCAGACAGAATTCTGCTCAGAATGTAGTCTTGATGTAAAATGGGAAGATTCTTTTTCACAATGTGTTTGAGTTGTTCGTATTGTTGTGAAACAGTGGGAAAAAAATACTGGAAATTTTGAAATATTCTTATCTATATTCTTATCTATGTGTGACTTTCTCCCACTGTACAAAAAATCAGCTCTACTTTTGTTATTTACAATGATCTCGGTCAATGTGCATGGTGAATAAGACCAGCTGCATATCCTCTACTAAGAAGGCGTGATCTAATAACTTCACATTCCTGTTTATAAAAAAAATCTTTGGAACATGATCTCTTAGCTCTGACAAATTCACCTTTGGCAAATTGCCTATTGTGTGCTTCTCATGTCCGCTTTTCGCATGCAATAGGGAATTGCCAGAGCAAGGTTTCCTATACAACCAGGGGCGTAGCTAGAAACCTCAGGGCCCCGGTGCGAAAAATTGCTGTGGACCCCCCTACCACCTGACGACCCGCTTCCCCAATCCCGGACGACCCCTTACTCAGTCGCACAAAGATTTCAGTGACTACAGCACTGATGGGACACAGTCAGGAGAACACACAACAATATAAGTGACTAACAGACAGGGCCAGACAGACAAAACAGACATTGAACAATAAGCAGCCCATTTTTCTGGAGGGGGTCCAACTACTGGGACACCCCACCAATCACCTTGGTTCCAGTTGCTCTCCAGCTGTTATAAAGCTATAACTCCCATCATGTTACTAACTATTTAACTATGTCTGGAGAACCTCAGGCATTATCGGAGTTGTAGTTTTGCAACAGCTGGAGAGCCACAGATTAGGGTACATCGTCACCCATCATCACCGCGGAACTTACAAGTGACTCCAGCTCTGATGGGACAGTCAGAAGAATACACAATGATATCAGTGACCTGAGTGACGTCTTCTCTGTTTTCTTTTCTTCTTCATCTGGTCCAGACGTCAGGACATCTTCCAGCTCCATCTTCTCTGCAGAGTCTGACACCCGGACATCATAGGTTCTCACTTTGTCAGTAGATCCTCATCCTCTGTATGAAGACAATAATCATTATTATTCTGCTAAATACTGTACCCCCTTAATATAATACTGCCACACACTGTATCCCCCACTGTACCTCCTGCATATAATACTGCCACCTACTGTACCCCCTGAATATAATACTACCACACACTGTACCCCTTAATATAATACTGCCACACACTGTATCCATTGAATATAAAACTATCATCCACTGTACCTCCTGCATATAATACTGCCACCTACTGTACCCCCTGAATATAATACTGCCACACACTGTACCCCTAAATATAATACTGCCACACACTGTACCCTCTGAATATAATACTGCCACACACTGTATCCCCTGAATATAATACTGCCTCCTACTGTACCCCCTGAATATAATACTGCTACATATAGTACATACACACATCATTCATACATACAGTACATACACACATACATACACACACATCATACACACACATATCATACGTACACCCGCAGCCTCCAGATCCCCCCAGAGAATACATCTCCACACATCATACATACATCTTGTTTACACACCTTTATCATTCATACACACACATCATTCATACATCATACATACAGTACATACACACACATCGGGGGAGATTTATCAAATCCTGTCCAGAGGAAAAGTTGCTGAGTTGCCCATAGCAACCAATCAGATCACTTATTTCATTTTTCACAAGGTCTCTGCAAAATGAAAGAAGGGATCTAATTGGTTGCCATGGGCAACTCAGCAACTTTTCCTCTGGACAGGTTTTGATAAATCTCCCTCATCATTCATACATCATACATACACACACATCATTCATACATACAGTACATGCACACACATCAGCAAAATCTGCTGAAGCAAATCTGCATCAAACATATGCACACGTGAACGCACCCTTAGGGTAGGGTCACATGTAACACATCAATAGTGTATGTTACTCTGCTGATCCCTCAATGACTTGACCCTATAGTGTGCCTCCAGCTGTTTTTCCCCATGTCCTGCTTGCAGCAGCAATCTGACGTTACACGATGTTTCAGAGTACACTGCTTGTGTCCAAGGTGACTCGCAGGTCCCTGTGTGGCTGCTTGTTAGTGGCAGATTGCTGGTGTGAGCAGCACACAGGGGGGAAAACAGCAGGAGGCACTCTATAGAGTCAAGTCATCGGCGGATCCGCAGCGTAAAATATGCTGCGGATCTGTTACATGTAACCCTACCCTAATGTTAATCTGTACAGGATGATTTATGATAAGAGAGGTTTCCACAATATATAATTTTTTCTCTCTAACTCAAAGGAGTACTCCAGGATGCAAAAATTGTCATTCAGACTGCCGGCAGTAAAATAATAAATATATATATATATATATGCACCAGCGGAGCGGCCTCGGCCGTGATCCTTTTCCTGGTTGCCGGTGGTCGGTGAGTCACGCTGCCGCTCAGCCTATCGCCGGCCGAGGCAGGACTTCGCTGCGGCCGGTTATTGTCAGTATGCCTCACCAACCACCGGCAACCAGGAAAAGGATCGCGGCGGAGGCCGCTCCCCTGGAGGCACCTGGGGAGCGACAGCAGGTATGTATATTTATTATTTTACTGCCGGCAGTCTGAATGAAAATTTATGCATCCTGGAGTACTTCTTTAAGATATTTTTTGTGAGCAAGTGTTTTCTAACCATGGCACCTCCAGCTGTTGCAAAACTACAACTCCCAGCATGCCCAGACAGCCTTTGCCTGTCCAGGCATGCTGAGAGTTGTAGTTTTACAACAGCTGGAGGCACCATGGTAGGAAAACACTGGCTTCTAAGATCAGAGGATGTCACTATGCGCAACTTCTATGAAATGAGCGCAGGAGTTCCAGCGCTAACTTCGTAGCCATGCCGTAAATGAATGGCACTTAATGCTCCTTTTTCTAACCGCCAACCCCCCCATCCTCCTCCATGCTCCTTTTCTAACCCCCGTCCTCCTCCATGCTCCTTTTTCAGGGGGGTATTGGAAAAGGAGGTCAGAGGGGGGCTGATTCGTGCTCCTCCCCCCCCCTCTGTCCTGCTCCTTGTTCCTTTTCCAACCCCCCCCCCCCCAATCTGTCCTCCATGTTCCTTCCCCCCCTGTCATACTCCATGCCAGTGTTTCCCAAACAGGGTGCCTCCAGCTGTGGCCAAGCTACAACTCCCAGCATGCCCAGACAGTCTTTGGCTGTCCAGGCACGTTGGGAGTTGTAGTTTGGCCACAACTGGAGGCATCCTGTTTGGGAAACACTGCTCCATCCTCTTCTAGCCAGCAAACCCTCCCCCGCCACTCTCACCTCTGACCTTCCGTCATTCTTTTCCAGCCTCGTCCACCTCCTCGCCTTGCAGGGAGGATGCAGCATCTCTAGGTGGCGGCGTGATTTCCTCGTCCTCCTGCGCAGCTGGGGCAGGGACCGTGATGTCAGGTGCGTGCTTCCGACGTCTGCTGCTCTTAAAGCGGCAGTGTCCCTTCCCCCAGCCGATGTTACTTAGGGTCGGGGGACCGGACTAAATGAAGCCACCCTTAAGCACCACCAGAGAAGGGGGTCTCCCAGGGAGCAGAACTGCCAGGGAGTTTTTTTTTTTTTTTTTAAATATAGCAAGGGGCGTAGGGGCCAGGTCGCCCGTCGCCATGGCGACCGTTGCGACCTCTATAGCTACGCCACTGTATACAACTTAGTGTGAATAGTGCCCGAGGGAAGGTCAGAAAGAAAAAAGACATCCAAAAAAATTGTTTCGGTTGGGTGAAAATTACATTGTACATTGAAAATAAATTGTCCGCATTGTTGTTAAGGTTCTGTGTGAAAGAAGAAATTATTTGATGGTCACATGGTCCCTGCCACACCGCGAGGATATCATCAATATATCATCCATACCTCGCGATGTGGTGGAGAAAGGGGTTAGTGTGGATGGATCTCTCCTCTCACGAGGCCATATAGAGGTTGGCCAATGAGGGCGAGAATTTGGCCTCTATCAGACAACCCCTGACCTGAAGCAGAAAAGATCCATAAAATGAAAAATAATTATTGGTGAGCAAAAATAGTGTGACATCATGTATGTAATTTTTGAGATCAAGACTAATTACTGTAAGTATTGAGATGATACTCTTGTGCCTTAAAGGGGTTGTGCGCTGCCCTGCAGTTCGGCGCTCCGCTCACAGCGTCCGGAAGTTCATTACTCCGAACGCTGTGTGCGGGTTTCCGTGTGACGTCACGCCCGGCCCCTTCGTGACGTCTCACCCGCCCCCTCGTGATGTCCCGCCCGCCCCCTCTACCAAAGTCTATGGGAAGGGGGCGTGACAGCGTTCGCGACCCCTTCCCATAGACTTTCGTTGAGGGTGCAGGCGAGATGTCACGAGGGGGCGGGCGAGACGTCACGAGGGGGCCGGGCGTGACTTCACGCCCGGCAGCTGCGAACACAGAGTAATGAACTTCCGGACGCTGTGAGTGGAGCTCCGAACTGCAGAGCAGCGCACAACCCCTTTAAGGGCACAGTCATGAGGTATCACACTATATGAAAATGTGACGTCACAAGAGATCCACATCACATCCGGTTCCCATTTAAAATCTTGGAGGGACACTAGAAGATCCTTAGTGTCTTGTATATACCCAGGGACTCTGGTGACTAAGGGCAGTAAGAAACTATCCAACCACATAGAGAGCTTCTCATTAACTGAGCCAATGACCAAGACTATCGGGCGGAGAGGGGGCTGGAATGTATTTTTGTATGTCTTAGGGAGACAATGGAAAATGGGGCACTCTGGGTCTGGGACAAAAAGTTCCATCTTACGTGAGAAAAGCCATAATGTTTGACTTTCACTTAAAATGGGTTTTAATTTATTTTGTATATCAATAGTAGTATCAGAAATGAGTTTCCGATATGTAGTGCTGTCACTCAGCATGTCCCAAACTTGCCTGGGGTATAGTTTGCGGTTCAACACGACCATCATGCCTCCTTTGATGACTTGATTATAATGTCAGAAAAATCTTGTAATTCCTTTAATGCCTTGTGGTCTCTGATTCTCGTGTTGGACGGCAAACTACCCGCAGCAGAAACTCTCAAGTTAAAGAGTTCCCTCTCAACTACATGTTGGAAAGAATCCCTATGAGGGGATCTAGACTGTATGGGATAGAAATGTTCGTTCTTAATGCTGAGCCTCATTGAGGTTGAGGATACTGTATTTTCCTTAGTGTCATCGTATTGTAATTCACGAAGTTCCATTAGGGTGACCTGATCACGTAACTCCAGATGTAACGGAATGCTTGTTTCTCTTTTTTTGTTGAGGTCCGGTACTGTATTTGTAATGTCCATATTTTCATCTTCCTTATCCTGGAAAAGTGACGTCTCACTGTCAAGGACTGAATACATTTATTTATATCCCATAGAACCCTGTATACATCAAAAGATCTCTCTGCCATGAAGTTCAAACCTCTTGAAAGTAATTGTAGTTGGTCTATAGTCAGTATTTTGGCAGACATATTGATTACTTTAAACGCATCTGAGATTATTTAGCACTCCAGGCTCCAGTCACAATATTTTTTATATATCCTGACTGGAGCCTGGAGTGCTGGATTTCTCCCACAGGGACTTGTTTGTGTGGCTGTCACACCCCATGAACATGGCTACTTCGGAACTATTGGACCTGCTGCTGGAAGGGTGATTTTTTCCTTTCTTTCTTTGCATTTTCATGGTTATTATTAAGCATAAAACAAGATAATGCTTGGTGTTCAGTACCAGACAATCTCATAATGTGCTATCGTTTTTGGTTGGTTAAACTTTCCTGCATATTGTGACAGTAACAGTCATTTATGAAATAACAAAAATGAGACCATGCAGGGCAAACGACATTTGGAAATTAAGTTCTGTCAAGCAGAACACAGCACGTAGCAAGAAATGAGTGGTGCTTGTGATATGTGGCGCTACACATTACATTTTAGAGAAGAGTCTCTTTTAGGATATTTTTGTATCTTTCTATGTATAATTAGTAAATTTGAGTAGCCGTATTAGTCCAGTGATGCAGATGCAAATCATAAAATGTTGCAGTATCTTGTAATACCTTTTTTTATTGGACATAGGCTGGGTCCACACTACGTTTTGTCCCATACGGGAGCGCATACGGCAGGGGGGAGCTAAAAGCTCGCGCTCCCGTATGTTACCGTATGCGCTCCCGTATGCCATTCATTTCATTTCGGTCCGGTCGGCTCATATTTGCGCCGTATGCGCTTTTACAACCGGACCTAAAACTGTGGTCAACCACGGTTTTAGGTCCGGTTGTAAAAGCGCATACGGCGCAAAAATGAGCCGACCGGACCGAACGTTTCACTCCGGTCGGCTCATTGAAATGAATGGCATACGGGAGCGCATACGGTCACATACGGGAGCGCAAGCTTTTAGCTCCCCCCTGCCGTATGCGCTCCCGTATGGGACAAAACGTAGTGTGGACCCAGCCTAACAGCATTTTGTAGAGACAAGCTTTCGGGATTCCTCCCTTTATCAAGTCCAAAGATTTGCTTTGGTCTTGATAAAGGGAGGAATCCCAAAAGCTTGTCTCTACAAAATGCTGTTAGTCTGATAAAAAAGGTATTACAAGATACTGCAACATTTTATGATTTGCATATGTATAATTAAGTAATAATAATTTCTTTGGAGATACAACAGGTCACCACTTGTATTATAACATGTGGGAATGCTACAATTTAGCAATCTACAATTTAACCATTATGAATTAAAAGTCACATGTTTAAAAAATGTAACTTTTTTTACTCTACAGAATAATTTATTATGTCTTAATTAAATCTGATTGGCTTATAATTTAGCTGCATTGAGTCTATTTAACCCATTAGTGCAATTACTTATTTTAGCGAAGTGATATTACTAAGCTTTAAGAGTTGTTAAATAATTTCCCCCCTAAGTTCCTGCAGTCATATAACTTTCTTTTTTAAATAATGTGTGAATTTATATGACTTAACCCCTTAGGGACTCAGCCTATTTTCACCTTAAGGACTCAGCCCTTTTTTGCAATTCTGACCACTGTCACTTTATGCATTAATAACTCTGGGATGCTTTTACCTTTTATGGTGATTCAGATTGTTTTTTGTGACATATTCTACTTTAACATAGTGGTAAATTTTCATTATTACGTGCATCCTTTCTTGGCGAAAAATCCCCAAATTTCTTGAAAATCTAGCATTTTTCTAAATTTGAAACTCTCTGCTTGTAAGGAAAAAGGATATTCCAAATAAATTATATATTGATTCACAAATACAATATGTCTACTTTATGTTGACATCATAAAGTTGTTTTTTTTCTTTTTGAAGACATTAGAGGGCTTCAAAGTATAGCAGCAATTTTCAAAATTTTCAGGAAAATGTCAAAATCTGAATTTTTCAGTTTGAAGTGGATTTGAGGGGCCTTTCTGTGAGAAATACCCCATAAATGACCCCATTATAGAAACTACACCCCTCAGGAGAAAAATCAAAATCTGCATTTTCTTGTAAAACCATTTCTTTCATTTTTAAAAGTCGTACTAGGAGAAAAGCCCCCCAAAAGTAAGAGTATGGAAATGCCTCATATGTTGACATAAAGTGCTCTGCAGGCTCACAACATGGCTCAAGAGGGAAAGAGCAACTGTGGGATTTTTGAAAGCGAATTTTGCTATCATGGTTTTTGGGGGCCATGTTGCATTTAGGAAGCCCGCATGATGCCAGAATAGCAAAAAAAAAAAAAAAACTACATGGCATACTATTTTGGAAACTACACCCCTCAAAGAACGTAACAAGGGGTATAGTGAGCCTTAACACCTCACAGGTGTTTGACGACTTTGCGTTGAAGTTGGATGTGAAAATGGAAAATGTGATTTTTAACAAAAAAAATTATGGTGTTACTCCAAATTTTTCATCTCACTTTGTGTAACAGTAGAAAATGGACCCCAAAATTTGAAGCCCAATTTCTCGCGATTAAGAAATGCCCCATATGTGGAAGTTAAGTGCTCTGCTGGCGCACTACAGGTCTCAGAAAAGAAGGAGCGCCATTGGACTTTTGGAAAGAGAATTTTGCTGAAATTGAAGTCGGGGTTATGTGCATTTACAAACCTCCCATGGTGCCAGAACAGCAGAAACCCCCCACATGTGACACCATTTTAGAAACTAGACCCCTCCAGGAACATAACAAGGGTTTGCTGCGAGTGCTTAAACCTCTCAGATTTTTTGAACAGTGGGCCGTGAAATTGAAAAATTAGATGTTTCGCTCTATATTGATAGTGTTACCCCAAATGTTTCATTTTCACATGGGGTAATAGGGAAAAAGGCCCCCAAAATTTGTACTGCAATTTCTCCTGAGAAAGAAAATATCCCATATGTGGAGGTAAAGTGCTCTGCCTGCACACTGCAATGCTCAGAATAGAAGGAGTGCCATTGGGCTTTTGGAATTAAAAGTTTGTTGGAATTAAAGTCGGGGGCCATATGCATTTACAAAGCCCCCATTATGCAAAAACAGCAGTAACCCCACACGTGTCACCATTTTGGAAACTACACCCCTCAAGGAACGTAACAAGGGTTATAGTGAGTACTTACACCTCACATGTTTTTTAAACAGTGGGCCGTAAAAGTGAAAGAATTTATTTTTAAGATGAGCTTCTGAAGATAAGGTTGTTCTTTTCTGTCTAAATCCTCTCTGATGACAAATGTCTCGGGAAACGCCCAGTTTAGAATCAAATCCCCATAGCAAACCTCTTCTAAACTGGGCATTTCCTGAGACAGGTGTCATCAGAGAGGATTTAGACAGAAAAGGACAACCTTAACTTCAGAAGCTCATAAGTACTGAAAGGATTAAGATTTTTTTAATAGAAGTAATTTACAAATCTGTTTAACTTTCTGGAGCCAGTTGAGATATATATATATATATATATATATATATATATATATATATATATATATATATAAAAAGTTTTTAATGAGACTCATCAATAGCGACCTCGCTTTCAGGGACATAGGCCTCCCAAAATTTGGCCCCGAAGTGATTGGTGACCGGCCTGATTTTAAACAGGCGGTCATACGTGGGATCAGTTCAGGGGGGGGGGGGGGACTGCATTATAAGCATAATGCAAACATTTCCGAATGGCCTTGAACCGGGGACGGGTCATGGCCATACTGTAGAGCGGGGTCTGGTAGAAGATGTCCCCGCTCCAGTATTGCCTGACCTTTGGCTTTTTAGCTAGGCCCATATGCAGCACGAGATTGGGGGAGATTTATCAAAAACTGATCACTTCTTTCATTTTGCAGAGGCCTTGGTAAAAATGAAAGAAGCGAGCTGATTGGTTGCCCTGGGCAACTTTTTCTCTGCTCAGGTTTTGATAAATCTCCTCCATTATGTTTATGTTTGTAATATACATTAGTTAAAAAAAATATGTGTGGAAATGTTGACAGGATAACTGGACAAGTAGGGCTCTGTCCATGCTGACACGCCCTCGCCTCAGAGAGGAAGCTGATTGACAAGCCAGGTGCCTGCACAGAGCCCTGTTTTTCCCGCCCACACTTCCTGTATTTTGTCTCTGTACAGACTTATACATGTTAGTATCTACATTTAAAAGAACGTTTTTGCAAATGACAGATACGTTTTGTTTTAATAATTTTTCAGATCTCTATATCTCGGCGTATAAGATGACTTTTTAACCCCGAATTTTCTTCTGAAAAATCGGGGGTCATCTTCTACGCCGGGTATTGAGGTCCGGGATAGGAAAACTTCTGATTATCTGCCCATGCCGGCTCCCGTGTGTGGCTGCAGGAGGGGGCCGGCCAGAGCAAGTAAAAACGAATACTGTATACTAAAAACCAGGGTGCCTCCAGCTGTTGGGAAACTACAACTCCCAGCATGCCCTGGCAGCCTTTGCCATGCTGGGAGTTGTAGTTTCACAACAGCTGGAGGCACCCTGGTTTTTAGTATACAGTATTAGTTTTTACTTGCTCTGGCCGTCCCCCGCCTGCAGCCACACACGGGAGCCAGCCCGGGCAGATAATCATAGGTATTCCTATGCCGGACATCCGTGTGTCCCGAAAAATCTTTTCGGGACTTAAGGATGTCTGCCGGTCACTTACCATTTCCCGGCATCCTCCTGCGATCCTCCTTCGGTCCTCCTGCGGTCCGGTCCTCTGTCTCTATGGTTGTACGCACGGGACGTCAGTGACGTCACGTGTCTACAACCATAGAGGCAGAGGAGCGCAGGAGGACGCGCGCCGACCGGGGCCTGGTAAGTGGCCGGCCGTGCTATCTTAAGTGATCCGGTCACCGCTCCCCGGTCCCGGCACCTACTGATATGGTCCATAGGCCATAGCAGTAGATGGTGACCCGGGCCGGAGGAGCGGTGATCAGAACACTGTGGGGGCAGACTAGTACAGACATACAGCCTGCAGCCATACACTGTATATGGCTGGAAGCTGTATGTCTGTTGGGGGGAGCTGCCAATCTAATGTGGGGGGAGCTGCCTATTATTGTGGGGGAACTGCTGACCTAATGTGGGGGGAGCTGCCTACAAATGTGGGGGGAGCTGCCTACAAATGTGGGGGGAGCTGCCTACAAATGTGGGGGGAGCTCCCTACTATTGTTGGGGGAGCTGCCTACAAATGTGGGGGGGAGCTGCCTACTATTGTGGGGGAACTGCCTATTATTGTGGGGGAAATGCTTACCTAATGTGGGGGAATTGCCTACAAATGTGGGGGGAGCTGCCTCCTAATGTGGGGGGAGCTGCCTACAAATGTGGGGGGAGCTGCCTACAAATGTGGAGGGAGCTGCCTACAAATGTGGGGGGAGCTGCCTACTATTGTGGGGGAATTGTCTACAAATGTGGGGGAACTGCTGACCTAATGTGGTAGGAGGTGTAGTCTTATATGGCGAGTATATCCCAAACTCTATATTTTAACTGTAAAAGTTGGGGGTCATCTTATACGCCAAGTCGTCTTATACGCCGGCATATACGGTAATTTTATAATTTATAATGACCTTGTAGGTCTCTGGCCAAAAATGTCAACCACCCTTCCTCCTCCCACCCATACCAGAGAATTACACCTACCAGTGTATTATAATATCCTTCACTGTGCCACTATCCCTCCTCTTGATCCCCTACTGTGCGACTTTATTACTCCTCCTGATCCCCTACTGTCAGGGACCGACCAGAGGATAGGGAGAGTGAGCCCTAAACTGACCCTAAAACCACTCTCCCTGCCTACGTGCCTATCCACGCTAAACGGTGCATTGAGAACTGGGCGCCGGTCCCTCCCTGAACTAAAGTGCAGGGGCCTAAGAAAAACACATACTAATAAATAGTTGGTCACAAACCAGAAACCTAATAGGAACATAGAACTCTATAGTATAAAATTCAGAGGACACAGATCGGAGAGTTAGTACAGAGGACACTATATCAGCGGACATGAACAGAGGACTCAGTGGTTGTGAACAGAGGACACTATAGATAAGCAGTCATGTACAGAACTCCAAAGAATAAAGAACTAATAAACATATAGAGTTAAAAACACCAGACAGGAAAACGGATAAGTCTGAACATACTCCAGAACAACAGGAATAAGCTTAATCCCCTAGAAAAACCTCCGGTAGACACAGGAATAACAATACCCTCTTAGTCCCCACAGACAGGTAAACGGGATCTACCGCCAAACAGGAATTATGGCAATCCCTCAGAACACCTCCAGTAGACAAGGAGTCCCCATGGAATGTAACAGGGATGCCTAGTTACAACTCAGAAAAAACGGATACAATAGGATATAATAACTGAACACAAGACAAGAATAATCGCAATCCCTTCAGAACACCTCCAGTAGATGCAGGATTAACAATACCCTCTTACTCTCCATGGACAGATAAAAGGGATGCCTAAATACACAGTATATAGAACACTGTTCACACTGAACACAAGACAGGAATCGCAATCCCTTAGAAAACCTCCAGTAGACACAGAGTCCCCATGGAGAGGTAACAGGGATGCCAGATCAGAACCTCGAGTAGAGAAATGAATGTCCCCATGGAGCGGTAACAGGGATGCAACATAGGACACTGTTCATACTGGACACACAAACTGGACACTCCACTCCACTAATGAAGTAGCCATTAATAATAAATCCAAATAGACTACTGGCCAGCGGCACACTCCACACCCAGTAGGAAAACAGAAATATAAAACACATAACTTCATATAAACTGATACAAGAGTGAACAGACACATATCAAGAAGAACATACAAATCCTAAAACATACTAAACCAAACAAAACTTAAAATCTACTAAGAGCATGCCACATAAAATCGGCTAAAACCAGAAAAAACTAAGTGCATGCTAAAACATAGATTAAAAGCTCAAACAAAGAGTGTTTCACCAAGAGCTCCATGCAGCATGTCCAGCATCTTAGCATGTCAGGATATATTGAAGTATCACCAGCCCTGAGGCTAGGCTGAGCTGATCCTTATCTAGAAACACCCTAGGAACAATTGGATAGCAATTTCCTGCTCATAAAAAGTGATAAACAGCAGCCAAAAGTATAGCTGCATTACACATGTCATCATCTATACTATCATGTTATTAGTCTGGGGGGTATAATTTCCATGACAGTTGCGCTTTAAGGACCACAGGTTTTTTTGTTGTGGCACTTCCACCTCACCTTCTAAAAATCAGAACACTTTCAATTTTGCACCTGCAGACCTATATGAGGGCTTGTTTTTTGTGCCACCAATTGTACTTTGTAATGACATCAATCATTTCACGCAATCATTTATGGTGAAACCCGAAAAAAAGTTATTTGTGGGGCAAAATTGAAAAAAAAAAAAAAAAGCTAATTTGTTAATTTTGGGGGCACTATGCAGTGCACTTTTCGGTAAAAGTTACAACATATATTTATTCTGTAGGTCCATACAGTTACAATGATACCCAATTTATATAGGTTTTTATTTTATTTACTGCTTAAAAAAATTGACTACATGCACCAAAATTAGTATGTTTAAAATTGTCCTCTTCTGACCCCTATAACTTTATTTTTCCGTATATGGGCAGTATGTATGAGGGCTCATTTTTTGCGCCGTGATCTGACGTTTTTATCGGTACCATAACTTTTTAGGTGGGACTCTTTGATTGATTGATTGATTTTAATACATTTTTTAGGGTATACAATATGCAATTTTGGACTTTGGATTTTTTTTTTATGTGTACTCCATTGACCATGCGGTTTAACCCCTTCAGGACCAAGGACGTACCGTTATATCTTCTGATATAACGCGGGGTTACACAGTAACCCCGCGTCATATCATGGCGGGCCCGGCGTCATAGTGAAGCCGGGACCCGCCTCTAATAGCGCGCAGCGCCGATCGCGGCGCCGCGCGCTATTAACCCTTTAGCCGCGCGCTCAGAGCTGAGCCGCGCGGCTAAAAGTGAAAGTGAAAGTTCCCGGCTAGCTCAGTCGGGCTGTTCGGGATAGCCGCGGCTAATCGCGGCATCCCGAACAGCTGACAGGACAGCGGGAGGGCCCCTTCCTGCCTCCTCGCTGTCCGATCGCCGAATGACTGCTCAGTGCCTGAGATCCAGGCATGAGCAGTCATGCGGCAGAATCGTTGATCACTGGTTTCTTATGAGAAACCAGTGATCAACATAGAAGATCAGTGTGTGCAGTGTTATAGGTCCCTATGGGACCTATAACACTGCAAAAAAAAAGTGAAAAAAGTGAATAAAGATCATTTAACTCTTCCCCTATTAAAAGTTTGAATCACCCCCCTTTTCCAATAAAAAAAAACAGTGTAAATAAAAATAAAAATAAACATATATGGTATCACCGCGTACGGAAATGTCCGAATTATAAAAATATATCATTAATTAAACCGCTTGGTCAATGGCGTGCGCGCAAATAAATTCCAAAGTCCAAAATAGTGCATTTTGGTCACTTTTTAATAAGTCCTATCAATGCAAAAATGGTACCGTTAAAAACTTCAGATCACGGCGCAAAAAATGAGCCCTCATACCGCCCCATACACGGAAAAATAAAAAAGTTATAGGGGTCAGAAGATGACAATTTTAAATGTATTAATTTTCCTGCATGTAGTTATGATTTTTTCCAGAAGTCCGACAAAATCAAACCTATATAAGTAGGGTATCATTTTAATCGTATGGACCTACAGAATAAAGATAAGGTGTCATTTTTACTGAAAAATGTACTACGTAGAAACGGAAGCCCCCAAAAGTTACAAAACAGCGTTTTTTTTCAATTTTGTCGCACAATGATTTTTTTTCCCGCTTCACCGTACATTTTTGGGCAAAATGACTGACGTCGTTACAAAGTAGAATTGGTGGCGCAAAAAATAAGCCATCATATGGATTTTTAGGTGCAAATTTGAAAGTTATGATTTTTTAAAGGCAAGGAGTAAAAAACGAAAATGCAAAAACGGAAAAAACCCCGGTCCTTAAGGGGTTAATTAACATTATATTTATATAGTTCGGACATTTATGCAAGCGGCGATACCACATGTTTATTTTTGTTTACATATATTTTTTTTAAATGGGAAAAGGGGGGTGATTCAAACTTTTATTCAGGAAGGGGTTAAATCACATTTATTCACTTTTTATTTCACTTTTTTTTTTTTTTTACACTTTTTTTTTAGCCCCACATAGGGGACTTACATGCAATCCATTGATTTCATACACTGAACAATGCTATGCCATAGCATAGCATTGATCAGTGTAATCTATGCTCGATTGCTCCAGCCTGGATCTCAGGCTTAGAGCAATGGAGCGACAATTGGACAGTGAGGAGCAAGATAAGGCGCCTCTCGCTGTCCTCTCCACTGAGCTACCCGGCACTATTTTCTCCCGGTTTAGATACCACTAACAACTTTAATTGTGGCATCTAAAGGGTTAATACCGGACATCAGCGATCGGTGATGTCCGGTATTGGCCGTGGGTCCTGGATGCTGATAGCAACCGGGACCCAGCAGGTTCATAACGGGAGCCCACCACAGGCGTAAATATACGCTCTTTGTTGTTAAGGGGTTAAAAACATGTAAAATGTTTATAATTGTACCTCAGTATACCATAGAATCTTACTAAAAGACCTGAAACAGTATAGTTAGTGAACATTTTTCTTCCATAAACTTTTTGCATTTGCTATAAACTGAGTGAAAATAAAGTCATCTCAACTAAAGATTTTGAAGGTCTCATATTTTGTAGTTGCACCTAAAAAAGGCTTTAACCCCTTCCCGCTATTGGGCGTATGCATACGTCCAGGCGAACTACACGTTCACGCAAATGGACGTATGCATACGTCCAAGCGATCTCCTGCTCTGCCGCGGGCAGCGCAGGAGATCAAGGGTGGGACTCAGCTGTCAGTCACAGCCGGAGTCCCACCGCAGCTGCCGGGGCCGCGGGTCCCGGCAGCATTAACCCCACTGCAGCTGCCGGGGGCGCCGGTCCCGGCAGCATTAACCCCATAGATGCCGTGATCAGTTCTGATCACGGCATCTATGGTGTTTGCAGGGGGAGCGCTCTCCCCCTGCCCATCAACGGCGGCGCCGCGATAAAATAAGGGGGATCGGGGGTGTCCAAGACACCCTCGATCCCCCTTGAAGAGATAGGAGTGAGGTGGCAGAGTTGCCACCCCTCCTATCCCTGCTATTGATCGGCCGAGCGACCGACCAATAGCAGACTGGGGGAGGGGGGTTAAAGTTCGGTTCCCCCCCGCTATGCCCACCCATCGGTGTCCGGGCACAGCGGGGGGAACCGTGTAGTAGCGGCGGCAGCGGCGGTCACTTACCCGGCGGCGGCTGTGATCATGGTGGAGGTGAGTATGGCGCCGCGTGTCCGGGAGTCTGTTGCCTAGCAACATCTGCAGGGCGACAGTTTAGAGAGTGGTCTCTAAACTGTGGCCCTCCAGATGTTGCAAAACTACAACTCCCACCATGCCTTGACAGCTGTTTGCTGTGTTGGCATGCTGGGAGTTGTAGTTTTGCAAGATTTAGAGGGGTTCAGGCTAGAGATCACTGACAGTGGTCTCTAAACTGTAGCCCTCCAGATGTTACAAAACTACAACTCCCAGCATGCCCAGACAGCAGTTTGCTGTCTTAGCATGCTGAGATTTGTAGTTTTGCAACATCTGGAGGGCCACAGTTTAGAGACCACTGTCAGTGATCTCTAGCCTGAACCCCTCTAAATCTTGCAAAACTACAACTCCCAGCATTCAGGAACAGCAAATGGCTGTCTCAGCATGCTGGGAGTTGTACTTGAGTGCCTCCAGCTGTTGCGTAACTACATCTCCCAGCATTCCCTTTGGCAATCAGTACATGCTGAGAGTTGTAGTTCTGCAACAGCTGGAGGCACACTGGTTGGGAAATACAGAGTTAGGTAATAGGTTCTATTACCTAACTCAGTATTTTCCAACCAGTGTGCCTCCAGCTGTTGCAAAACTACAACTCCCAGAATGCACTGAGTTTCCTAGCGGGAGACTCAGTGTAATCCGCCGTCAGTGTGAATGTAACCTAAAAACACTACACTACACTACACTAACATAAAATAAAGAGTAAAACACTACATATACACACGTACACTGCACCAC